>NC_081556.1:119708219-120008219 GCF_963082655.1 Stomoxys calcitrans
AATAAAAAAGACTTGTTTGTCGCAAAGACGTTCCAAACGAAGAAGATGTTCGGGAGAAATTTAGAGTGTTGAAACCTGCTTTCTGTAAAGAAGAAAAAATAAAAAGGAGGACATGAGCGAAAGAAACCTAATCGATTTATAATATTTTATTAAATGTACAACTAAAGACCTTAATACAGGCACATCCCTTGTTGAGTTAAATTTGGTACTCTCACAGAACAGAAAATGTAACAAATAGTGGCCGGATTTTTGTGCAAAATTCTATTATTTCATATATGCATTTTTTTTAGTTCTTGAATATACACCGCCCAACCAGAAGGTAAGAATAGCATTATCATGACGAAGTAATAATAAGACAGCATAAACCTTTAGATTGGAAGACTTGCTATTTTCGGTTGGAGACGAAATGGAATCTTTGCTCAAACTTGAGGCTTGTGCCATTTTAAGTGATAACGAGGTGGGCAGTATCCATGGTTTAGATGAAGCAGGGATTACGATTTCCTTTGTCAAGCTTAAGCCAATCAGAACTTTTACATTGTATCCAACATCACTTTGAATGAAATGAAAAACTCATTTTGGTAATTCATGCTATTACCAGACTGGGTCATTAGTTAGCACAGAAAATAAACAAATAAAAGAGACAGTTTCAACAAAGAAAAACAAAGCCCGGTTTACAACAAAACCATTTTAACAACTCATAACAACAATAACGGACAACCCCAACAACACAAACATTTGAAATCTGTGCAACACAATACCACTTTGGTTGGTGTTTGGTCTCACATTTCCTTTTGACAGCAACAACAATATTCATTACATGTTGTTGTAGTGATTGTTTGTCATAGCTACTTAATGACACAACAATAACAGCAACAGCAACAACAACAGTAATTGCCAGACTGACATGGGGCCAATCCACTCGGAAAGTACATTCAGTCACCAACATTTATTCAATCTCGCTCTCATTTGACGCTCACTATAATGTTGTTTATTTTCTTTTTTGTTTGCTTGCAAACAAAAGTAAAATAGGATGACGAACTGTGGACTACTCGAGTGTGCACCGCTTTATCCAAACTGTATGAGATTTAATGAATATTTTGCCAGTTTCCGTTTCATTTTCATTTTCATTGTTGTTGTGGCTACTCCAATTCTCTGTAGTAAATCTGCATTTGAGTCTGTGAACTATTCTTCACTTCCACCATTGTGGTAATATTTTAATGAAATTATGATTGTTATTGAAATAAAGAAAAATGGTTTGTTTGGATTGAGTAAAAACAAGTAAGAGCGTGCTAAGTTCGGCCGGGCCAAATCTTTTATATACCCTCCACCATGGATCGCATTTGTCGAGTTCTATGCGCGATATTCCTTTTTAGGCAAACAAAGAATATTGAATAAGAACTGTTATGCTATTGGAGCTATATCAAGTTATAGTCCGATTCGAACGATAAATGAATGCTGAACATTGTAGAAGTCATTGTTTATATTTCAGTTCATTCGGTTAAGAATTGCGCCTTGTAGAGGCTTAAGAAGCAAAATCGGTAGATAGGTTTATATGGGAGCTGTATCAACCTATTGGTCGATTAAGACCATATTACACACGTATGTTGAAGGTCATGGAGAAGCCGTTGTACAAAATTTCAGCCAAATCGAATGAGAACTGCGCCCTCTAGAGGTTCAAGAAATCAAAATCCTCGATCGGTTTATATGGCAGCTATATCAGGTTATATACCGATTTGCGCCATACTTAGCACGGTTATTGGAAGACATACCAAAACACCACGTGCAAAATTTCAGCCAAAGCGGATGAGATTTTCGCCCTCTAGTGTCTCAAGAAGTCAAGATCCCAGATCCGTTTGTTGGAATGCTCTATCAGGTTATGGGCCGATTTAAACCATACTTGACACAGTTGTTGGAAGTCGTAACAAAACACTTCATGCAAAATTTCAGCCGAATCGGATAAGAATTGCGCCCTCTAGTGGCTCAAAAAGTCAAGATTCAATATCGGTTTATATGACAGCTAAATCAGGTTATGAACCGATTTTAACCATACTTAGTACAGTTGTTGGAAGTCATAACGGAACACGTCATGCTAAATTTCAGCTAAATCGGATGGGAATTGCGCGCTCTAACGGCTCCCGAAGTCAAGACCCCACATCGGTTTATATGACAGCTATACCATGTTATGGACCGATTTCAGCCAAAATTAGCACAGTTGTTATATGCCATACTAAAACGATATGTGCAAAATTTCAGCTTAATCGGATAAACATTGCGCCATCCAGAAGCTCACGGAGTCAAGACCCAAGATCGGTTTATATGGCAGCAATATCAAAAATGGACCGATTTGGCCCATTTACAATCCCGACCGACCTACACTAATAAAAAATATTCATACAAAATTTCAAGCGGCTAGCTTTACTCCTTCGAAAGTTAGCGTGCTTTCGACAGACAGACGGACGGATGGACGGACAGACGGACGGACATGGCTAGATCAAGAATATATATACTTTATGGGGTCTCAAGGTGTTACAAACAGAATGACGAGAGGGTATATAAATGTTTTGATATTCAATATGAGGATAGGTATGGTAATTAAGGAATAATTGCTGCCATATATAGAACACTTATTGCCTTGGTATATCGAAATGAATTGTATTTATGCTTCACTTTCCTCAAAATATAGAATATGGTGATCCAGAAGGGAAATCTATCGACCAAACGTTAATTCTGTTATACTTGAGAGTCAAGTGGTTTATTTTGAGCGTTTTTCAAGAACTGGGCGCATCGTTAACAAGAAAGTTGGCTAGAAAAATTCTTATTACAACTGTGCTTGCGTAATATTGAGGCAGCTTAGCTGTATTTTATTTAGTAGTCCCGATAATATTGCTACTGAATAGTGGCCTTCCCTAGAGGAAGTTAGGTTAAAATTAAAGCAGCTTAGCTGTATTTTATTCAGTTGTCCCGATAATATTGCTACTGATTAGTGGCCTCCCCAGGGAAGGTTAGGTTTAAGTGGCAGTCTGTCATCAGACTCGCTTAGACGTTTTCGTTCATTGTAATACAACAGGAACAGAAGAAGTAAGATGCCTTCTAGTTCCTACCGTTCAACTATCCAGATAGCTTTAAAAAGCCCAATTACTTGCGAATGTTCACATCAGCCAAATCAGACAGGTTCTCAAAGAAATGAGAACCTAAAGTGAAATTCCTTCTGACTGCAAGTGCGGAATACACATACAAAAGTGTTCTATAGTCTCTTTTTCTTCGATGTCCTCACAGGTTCTGCAAAAGTCGCTGCTGGCAACCTTCAGTCTGTCAGCATGTTTTCCGATTAGACAATAACCTGTCATGACGGACACAATGACAGAGACGTCTGTTCTAGCCAATGACAGCAAAGCGATAGACTTCTCAAGTCTAGATTAGGCCACATAGTTTTGGAATGCTCCTAGCCCCCTCTTTGTGACCATCTATCATTCGTTATCCTTCGGGCCTGATCCTGAAAACTTAGCTTACATGTCACTAGTGGCATACCCACAGATTCCAGTTTCTTTGGAATTTGTAAGGTAGTTCCAAATCTTTGCAAGCTCGTCCGCTTTACAATTACCTGGAATATTTCATGTGGCCCGGCATACAGAACAGGTGAATTTTGAACTGTTCAGCCGTCTCGTTGAGAGATCTGCAACAGTCGAGGGCGGTTTTTGTGTTCAGAAATACGTTCTCCAGGGATTTAATGACTGCCTGGCTGTCTAAGAAGATATTTATGCTAATCTTCGTAATGATATTATATCTTAGCCATTCCACCACTTGCTTCATTGCAAGCATCACAGCTTGATACACACTGCAGTGGTCAGATAACCTTTTCGATATGACCAGTTCTAGATCTAAACCCCTAACTTTTGCCAATGGCTTTCTTGCAGGTGTATAGGGCAAAAGTTGCCTTTCTTGCTCTTTCCAAAATGTTGGATCTGAAGTTCAATGTCCTGTCCAGCAAAACACCCAGGTATTTTGCGTAGGCAACTTGTATCTCCTGCTGAAAAGAACTACTTTCGGCAGCCCACTTCGCTGTTGCAAGCAGAGCTTCCTGAAGTATACCTCTTACACCTTTTTCTTCCAGAGACAATAATATATTGCTAATGGATATATTCCAAAGTAGAGGAGACAGTACTCCACCCTGAGGAGTTCCTCTGCAGACCCATCTTTTTAGATCCATAGATCCCAAGCCTGCCGTAATGCATCTTTCAGTAAGTTAATAATAAACTGTTTTACGGTAGAGTTGATGCCTTGAAACTCCAACTCTTTCGTGATTGACGTCGGCTTTTCATTACTGAAAGTACCTTCAATGTCAAGAAACGCTACCTTAACAGCGAGAGAACCTTCTTTGTAGTCGAATAGGTCGTGAAGGGATGTTTAGGCTGGATTTGCCTTTACTATATGGCTGCTGCTGTCGAGAAAGGCGATCTCCAGAGATCTTCGCCCTAAAGTATGTTTTTATCAACCAGTCAAGAGCCTTCACACAGATTAATTAATATATTGTTAATGGCTATATTCCAAAGTAGAGGAGACAGTACATCACTTTGAGGTGTTCCTCTGCTGACCCATCCAGCAGATCCCAAGCCTGTCGTAATGCATCTTTTAGTAAGAAAGTTATTAATAAACTTTCTTACGATAGAGCTGATGACTAGACACTCCAACTCCTTCATGATTGAAAGCACCTTCAATGTCAAGAAATGCTACCATTGCATATTCCTTGACAGCGAGAGAACTCTCTATGTAGCCGACTAGGTCGTGAACGGCGGTCTCAGCCCTTCCCCAGGGAAAAGAATTGTCGTACAATGATCATCACCGAAAAAGATCACTCAATTACTATTATTAAAGTTTTTTTATACAAATTATAAACAGAAACTTAAAACTTTGCGACACTCTATGTATGTTAAGCATTCATGTAAATGAAAGTATGATTAACCGCAATTCAGAGTGGAATGGCATACAAAAAAAAATTACGCTATCAATAATCCCATCATTACAGCTGGCGTTTATGACGACTTTGCAACCACATTCTGCTGAAAATGATTCATAAATGTGGTTAAATGATGGAAAGCGGTAGTGGCAATTTAAGTTTAAGCACCACGGGTTTCATTTGGGGTTTTTCTCCTCTTAACACGTGGTTAAGTGAGTAAAAGATATTCCGTTGAGGTTAAAGCGACACACTCTCGCTTCGGTTTCCAGAAATGTAATTGCATATTTAATAATTATGCAATTCATTATTATTTTTTTCTATTGATATAAATATCTTCTCATATAACCAGGCAGGTATTAAAAAATTCTGAATATAAAAACTGCCCTCGACAGTAGATCTTTCAGCGAGATGGCTGAACAGTTCAAAATACACCTCTTTTGGTTGCCGGGTCACACAGACATCACAGGGGACTGTAAAGCAGATGAGCTTGTTAGACTAGGAATAACCTAACACATTTCAGTGCAACTGGAATCTGTGGGTATGGCTCTAGCGACATGTAAGCTTAGTCTTCGGGATCAGGTGGGCTGTAAAGACTCCAAAATTAGGTGGCCCAATTTAGACTTGAAGAGGTCTACCGCTTTGCTGTCGGTGATAAAAACGTCTCAGTCATTGTGTCCATTATGACAGCTCACTGTCTGATTGGAAAATGTGTTGACAGACTGAAGGTTGCCAGTAATGAGTCCAGCAGGCTGTTAGGACGTCGAAGAAGAGGAGACTGTAGAATATCTGCTTTGTGTGTGTTCTGCACTGGCAGCCAGAAGGAGTTCCACTTAAGGTCTTTTCTTCTATGGTAGCCTTTAGAAGACTTCTTTGCTGGAGCTTCTTCTTCTTTTGCCCATGATACTGTGCCTCCTTTTTATAGCCGATTCCGAACCGCGTGCCGCAATGCGACACCTCTTTGGAGAGAGGTTTCGCATTAAATGGTATAGTACTTGACAAGAAGGGGAAAACCCGCCAGCATTAGAAGGGAAGACCACCGCTGAAAATTTTTTTCTGATGGTCTCGCCAGGATTCGAGCCCAGGCGTTCAGCGTCATATGCGGGCATGCTAACCTCTGCGCTACGGTGCCCTCCAGTTCTTACGACGCCTATATTCTCCATGAATGTAGAATGGTTCATACATTTTACGAAGGATTTTTAATCAAACACTCCAAGTACTACCTCATCTGCTTTCGCAGGTACCCATGCTTCGCAGCCATACGACAGCACGGGTATCATCAGTGTCTTGTATAGTGTAATTTTCGCCAGTAGAGAGATGGCTTCGCTCCTTTTTTGGCTTGCTGAATACTTTGTTTTATTTCAAAACTAGTGTCATTTGTTTCAGTTACGGCGGTGCCGTGGTAAATACCGTTGCTGACTATCTCAAAGTGCATCAGCAAGCTTAATCCTGCAAAGTCGTATCAGTTTTGCAGGAATAGCAAACTCAGACATAGCTTGAAAGACCGTTGAACGTATAGGGCTGTCGAAGTCGGCTTTTTAGTCAACGAAAAACATGGAAGGTGTTGATTTTTCCTTCTTGGGTCTTTTCCAGGATTTGGCGCTGTGTAAATATCTGGTCTATGGTGGACTTACCAGGACTAAAGCCACACTAATAGGGTCCAATTATTTCGTTGACTTTAAACTTCATCTTTCACACAGTACGCTCTAGCATGCGTTGGAGAGACTACTTATTCCTCCGTAGATGGCATATACCGTCTTGTCCCCTTTTTTGTGTACGGGACACAGTATGCTGAGGTTCCAATCATCGGGTATAAGTTCTTCTAACCAGATTGCGAATACGAGCTAATGCATACGCCTTATCAGCGTGCCACCTCCCGTCTTCAACAGTTCAGCCGACAACCCATCGGCTCCTGCTGCCTAAATGCTTTCCAGACGGTTAATTGCTACGTGTATTTCGTTTTAACACATTTTTTTCGCATTATCAAGGATTGGTTCTGTAGCATACATGTGGTCACCATCATCGGTCCAGCAGTTGGGAAAAGTGTTCTTTCCATATCCTCAGCACACTATCTGTATCAGTTACTAGATTTCCCTCTTTGTTCATGCAAGAGGATTTGTCCTGAACCAAAGCCATAGGTTTGATGTTTAATGCTTTGGTAGAATTTTCGAACTTCATTCTAGTTCCTGAACATCTCGATTCGCTCACACTGACGTCTTTTCATATCCTTCTTCTTTCTGCGGAAAAGACGTTTTTCATCTCTACTTCTCTCACGATGCATCACCTTCATCTGGCGTGTTGCTACTAACTGTATGGTTGCCCTGCATGCCGCATTCTTGGCTTCAATAGATTTTTGGCAATCCTGGCCATACACCAGTGTCTGTTTCCAGGTTAGGGCCGGCTGGAGGCGAGCGTCGGATCTTGGAGCAAGCGGTTCGCAACAACGAGGGATACATGTGAAATCCCTTATGAAAATGTTCAATTTTTGACGCGAAAAAATTTTTCGAGTTGAGTATACAATATTGAAGATTATGACAAAAAAATCTGTTTAGTTCAACTCCTATGTATTTTCTTCAAAAAAAAAAACAAGCCCAAAATCGCATAATTGATGTACGATTATTGCATAATTGATGCAATAAACGCTGTAACCCCTTCATGTGGTTGGGGCGCTGGGAAGGTAACCCGCTGCCGGAAAACTATGGGACTACTATGAGAAACAAAGGAATAGTAAAAACGGACCACCCGAATGTTGCGGATCTGCAAAGGAGGATGTGCCTGCACCAAAGCAATCGGTTTGATGTTTAATTCTGTGGTAGAATTTCCGGACTTCTTTCTGACTCCTGTACATCCCAATTCGCTCACACTCACGTCTTTTCATTTCCTTTTTTTCTGCGGAATACAAGTTTCTCCTCTCTCCTTTTCTCCTGCCTGCGTTGCTACTGATGGCAGAGTTGCTCTAAATGCCGCATTTTTGGCTTCAGTAGCATCTCGACACTCTTGGTCGTACCGTGGATTTATTGAAGGAGGCTTCCGGTACCCAAGTACGGATTTCGCGGCATTTTCCATGGAGTATGCAATGGTTTGGCAATGCGTTGTAATATCATCGAGACGGGTAGTGCTTTCATCAAGCGTTTGGGTCAATCGAGTGGAGTATGCCGCTCCATCTGTTGTGTTTTCAGCTTTTTAATGTCCAGCTTCCGTGCAGTCTCAGATCGTACTTTCCTGACCATGTTCTAACGGGTGCGAACCTTTGCTGCAACAAAGTAATGAGCCGAATCGATGTTCGCACCTCGAATCGATAGTACATCTAAGACGCTGGTAGAATGCCTTCCATCTATCACAACATCATCTACTTGGTTTCTCGTGTTTTGATCAGATGACAGCCATGTGACAGTGTGAATCCTTCGATATTGGAATCTGGTACTACTAACTACCATGTTCTTTGTAGCGGCGAAGTCTATTAGCCTCAATCCATTATGGAAAGTTACTTCGTATAGGCTAAATTTTCGGACTGTTGGGCCAAAGTATTTTCCTTCCCTATTTTCGCATTCAAATTTCTCAGAACGATTTTAAAATCATGGGCGAGACAGCGGTCATATTCTCTTTCGAGGCGTTCGTAGAAAATATCCTTGATCTGTTCGTCCTTGTCTTCCATCGAGACATTGGCGCAAATAAGGATGTATTGAAGAATTTGGCTTTTATGCGGAGTGTGATTAGCCTCTCATCCACCGGAGTAAACCTGAAGGCAAGGTGTTTCAGTCTCCGGCTAACCACATATCTACAGGCAAATTCATGCCTCGTTTCAAGGCGGCTATAATATAGGGCATGTGTTGTTGTGCAGCCCTTCCTGAGCCACCACACCTCCTGTATGGCGGTAATGTATTTCTTCAATACATCCGCCAGTGGAATGTCCGCACTCTTTATAGAGAGCAGTATACCTCTCCATAAAGAGTGCGGACATTCCAGGTGCATGTACGTAAATCAACATGGGGGGATCTGTTTTCAATCTTCTTCGTTTTTTTTTTTTTTTTCAAAGTAATATCTTTAAGTTTTCTGTGCTACTAACCTGACGCCCCAGCTCTCATCCTTTTATCGTTCTACAGATGAACTCGTAGCTCATTTTTGCTCACTTCCTTTAACGGATTTAAAGGTAGCTACCCAGGTGACATCGCGGGGAGCTTTGTGTCCACATTTGAGATAAGCTTGGATTTTGTCAATTCAAACCCTATCAGAACCGTTGCTTGGTTTCCAACATACCCAAGTCATCCCTTTACCGTATCTAACAATTAGTAATCAAATCAATCATTTTGGGATTGACGGAAGGCATTCTGACAGGGGTTTGAAATTACAATCCATCCGAGATATTAGCATTTGTACGACTCATTACCTCGTAGAAGTTAAGGTTCATAATAGTCAGAGTATAACGAGAAACGCATGAGATGGCCAATTTCAATGAGCAGGACCTACATTAGATTTTTTTTATAAAATCACACCTTAAGAAAATTTGGCGCCAGATTGAATTTATTCACCCTTATTTAATGGACACACTGGTAGCAAAATAAACTTCAAAATTTAAAAAAAAAAAAAAACACTATATTTTAGTTTTATTAAACAAAAAACTAAATTTTAGAGAGTTTATGAAAAATTTTACTTTAAATAAAACTACATTAAAATTAATTTTCCACTATTTTATTTCCTTCCCCGAAATAATTACACAGTAATTCCAATAGCTACCTTCGTGCATATTCGCAGAATTGTAAATAACGTCCAAGTGAACACAATTACCACTAATTTCCCAAACCGCAAATAAGGTCAACAAGATTTTAAAATATTTAGCACAAACCTTAATTTCATAATAAAGCTACCTGTGTAAATAGGTATTTTTAAAATAAATGCCTACTTAACGTAACAAACCTTCAAAGTCAAGGGGAATCTTTGTCGCTTTGAAATTTACCTGTGGAATTATGGGAAAATCCAAATTGTTCTGAATGACAGCTAGATTTAAACCGCACTAGTTGAATATTTGTAGATTCTTTTCTTGAAATTGTAAAGGATTTATTTTATGAACCCTAATCCAAAAAGGGCCAATTGTTGTTTCTGGGCTGGGTAATGTATGGCACGTAAAAAGACTTATACATTTTAAAATTAAAATTATTATGATACCTGAATTCGAATTTCATCAAAATCAGATGAAAAATGCTCCTTCTATAGGCTCAATACTCTATATCGGAAGACCAGTCTGTATGGCAGTTATATCGAAATATTGTCCGATGAATAAGGTCTAGATTTAACAAAAAGATGAAGAGGTCTATCAAAACATACTGTTTCAAATTTCATAGAAATCGGATGAAAAATGATTTTTTTATGGGCTCAATACTCTATATAGGAAGATCGGTCTAAATGGCAGCTATATCCAAATAGGATCTGATCTGGACGATATTCCACAAAAATGTGTTAAGGTCTACCAGAACTCACTATTTTAAATTTCATTGAAATCTGGTAATAAATAAACCTTTTATGTGCTCAATACCCTATATCTGGACCTATATCCAAGTATAGTCCGATCTAGACCACATTTCACATGAATGGGTATGGGTCTTCCAGAACTCAAAAATGTAAATTTGCGCATGCCTATTCTAACAGATCAAAGAGTGCTGTCCGATTCAAGTTTGAGCTCAATGATAAGGGGCCTCCTTTTTATAGTCGAGTCCGAACAGCGTGCCGCAGTGCGACACCTCATTGGGGAGAAGTTTTTACATGGCAAAGTCCCTCACAAATGTCGTCAGCATAGGAGGGGATAACCACCGCTGAAAAATGTTTTCTGGTGTTCATGTTAGGATTCGAAACCAGGCGTTCAGCGTTATAGGCGGACATGCTAACCTCTGCGCTAGTGAAGTGCAGGCAAACTATCGATAATCGCAACATTCGATAGTTTTAATGATAAATATCGATAGTGTCGATACTATCGTTAATTTCCCATCACCTATAGTTCAAACGAAAATGAGAAGTAAAAATCAGGAGGATCGATTTATATAGAAGCAATATCAATGCACAGACCAAATAAAACAAAGGTTAATAAAAACAGTAAGATGTCATGAGAGAAATCATTGTATAAAATGTTAGCCTAATCGGATGAAAATTGCGCCCTCTATGCGCGCTATATATCGTAAAGGATAAATTCAGAGTTGGATTGCTTATTTTTGTTTACTATTGCAAAAAATTTAACTTTTGCGATAGTATCCATCGGAAAAATATCAACCGATATTCAGTCAAAAAATTGAATATCGATAGTGCCATCGATATTTTGCCAGCTCCAGGACTCACTTTGCCAATATTCAGCGAAATCGAATGAAAAATGAGGAATTAATTGCCTCAAAACTTTAAGTCTGGAGATCCTTCTATATAGTGGCCATATAGAACTAAAGTCAGATTTTATGAGATCAGGGCGTCAGTTTTAGATAAAAAGAATACGAAATTATAAAAACATGGTTACAAAATGTTTTCAATTGCCAAAAAAATCTAAAAATTTTTATAATAATAAAATATTTTCAATAATAAAATTTTAATGAAAAAATAAAATACCCAAATACATTCTCAAAAACGGAATTTATTGGGTATTTGCCCAATAAATACCCAAGCATTGGGTATTTACCCGGTAGGAACCCATTTCTATCTATGGGTCGAATATCTAGAATAGTCTCCAGTGCCACGACAGTATGATCTCTGAACCTGTTGTATTTTCCTTACGTTGCACCTTTTCTCCTTCGCAGCTCACCAAAGTAAGTATTGGTGTAATCACGCTCCTGTAGAGCCAGTGGACTATCCTCGGATTCAGGCCCCATTTCGAGACCACGGCCCAATATCTGTTAACTTTCTCGGCACCCTCCTAAATGGGACACATCTATTTCAGTTTTCGGAGTTTGCCACGACAATATGTTCTCTGAATCTGTAGTATTTTCCTTACGTTGCACCTTTTCTCCTTCGAAAGTTCACCAAAGTAAGTATTGGTCTAATCACGCTCATATAAAGCCAGTAGACTATCCTCGGTAGCCCAATGATATGATACTATCAACTTCTCAAGAGTATTCAGCATAAAGGAGGTAAGGTTTACCTGCTTTCGGAATGAAAATGATCTTCGTGCCCCTTCATCCCACAGGCATAAATGACATGCTTCCTAAGCCAAGTAACCAGTTTATCAGGCACAGCTTGTAATTCACCTGGTGATACATCATCAGAGCCTGGCGACTTAAAGGCGTCGAAATTTCTTATCGCCCAAATGATTTTTGGCTCAGACACAATTTCCCTAATAGACTCCGACGAATGCATACCAGTGACAACCTCTTTTGGCGCCACGTTGTCCGTTGGAGAAATTCCCGGAAAAGGTCTATCAACAAGTAGTTCTAGTGTTTCCTCACAAGATGTTGTCCATACATTCTCTGACTTCTGAATATACCCCACCGCAATAGGTCGCGAGGACAGAATTTTCCTTCGCCTAGAGGCCTCAGATGTATCCTCCACGGAGATACAGAATTCCACCCAGGATTTGTTCTGAGCCTTTCTTAGCTCGCCCTTATATTTTCTTAGCTCAGCCTTATAGATTTCCCAAATGTGTGGTGCTCTTGAGGCTTTCGCTCTGTTGAAGAGTTTTCTGCAGTCCTTCCTTAGAACAACCAGCTCTGGGGTCCACCATGGCGGTCGCTGTTCTTGTTCTTGAGCCCTAACGAAACGCATTTTTTGTCCGATTTAGCTGAAATATTGCATGTAGTGTTCTATTATGGATTCCAACAATTATGAAAAGTATGGTCTAAATCGGTCTACAATGTGATATAGCTCCCATATAAACCGATCTCTCAATTTGATTTCTTGAGTCCTTACAAGCCGCAAGTTTGTCCGATTTCGCTGAAATTTTACATGCGGTATTCTGTTATGAAAAATTTGTTCAACAACTGTGCCAAGTACGGTCCAAATCAGTCTATAACCTGATGTATTTCCCATATAAACCGGTCTATCGATTACCCTTGTTCGGTTCCTAGAAGCTCTAATTTTTTTTGGTTTGACAAAAGTTTGGTATGTATTGGGTTGCCCAAAAAGTAATTGCGGATTTTTTAAAAGAAAGTAAATGCATTTTTAATGAAACTGAGAATGAACTTTAATCAAATATACTTTTTTTACACTTTTTTTCTAAAGCAAGCTAAAAGCAACAGCTGATAACTGACGGAAGAAAGAATGCAATTACAGAGTCACAAGCTGTGAAAAAATTTGTCAACGCCGACTATATGAAAAATCCGCAATTACTTTTTGGGCAACCCAATAGAATAAAATTATGCCCTTCAATAAATTTATTTGGTATAATTTTTTAGCAGGTGGGTTTCCAAGATTCGGCCCGGCCACGTTTTACTCGTTTAGAATATTTCATGCAAAACAATTTCTTCCAGAAAATCAAATTTTCTTCATTCATGTTTATAAATCTCCTCAATCATAAAAAAAGTTCTTAATTTCAATGAATGTCCTTTAATGTTTTTATTTCCTATTTTGACTATACAAATAAATAAATGCGCAAATTTTTACAAAGAAATCAATTCTTTTTTACGTTCCCTAATATTTAAACTATACTACAACAACATGTTTAAGAATTGGTCTTCAAGTGGCGAACTAGATCTAATAAACGCTTTTTAAGCGTCATCTTCTTGGGCTCCTCCAAAGGTTCGACACAACTATCATTTGAAGGGGTTGGGTGTGTCACACATTCCATTGTGTTTGAGTTTGTAACAGATGAAATTTCATAGATACCCGTTGATGATATAGATGGCAGGGATTTATAGTGATACGGTTTCTCATTATCAATTTGGGAGGATATATCATGACCCAGAGATATAGTATCGAAGTCACTTTGATACTCTTCTGCATAGTTATTATTGTTAATGATATCCTTCACAGCATAATGACATATAAGTTCTTTCTCTTCAATATCCATATCTTCATCCTCGGGATCATCAGTAGAGCTAAGAGTCGAAGAACTACTTGCAGGATATTGTTGATCTAAATATCTTAAAGTTTCCACCAAGTATTGAGCTCGACTCTGTTGCTCACGTGCTTGTTTTAAACGTTCGATGGATGTTAATTTCTCGACGCTCTCAATGAAGAGATACAAATCGCTGGATGAAAATTGGGCACAATTTATAAAGGCCATATTGTTTTGGTGCTTGATGTTGTTTGATTTAAGACACAATGGGAAATGATGACTTGTTACAAATTACGACACAATTTATATTTTGTTACAGGTATAAACCAAAACTAATATTAGGCAAATACATGAAAAGGGTTTAAAGTCCCACGTTACACACGTTGGGCTAAACACAGGTACCTGATTAATTTATAACTAATTTTAAGACACTTATTATAAAAATGTTTTTGTAGTTAAAAATTGCGTAATACATCTTATTAGCCAACGGAATACCTGTTATTAATTTGGGCTTCCATGTTAAATTAGGATTGTCCAAGCCAAGGACACAACAACACACAAATCCTTTTTCATCATCTATCATTTCCCTGTAGGAAATGTCAATAGTAAATCTATACTGACTTACTATTGACTTTGTCACCAGAACGATAGACAAATTGTACCCAAGACCACGCTTTTTGCTATAGACTTGACATTCAGAAGTCAGTAGTGACATTGTCAATAGTAAGTAAGAAGGGCATATATTTATTGTCAATAGTATGTCAGTAGAGACATTATATAGACATGTTTAATAAATTAGTACGTAATTTTGGAACTTTTCACTCAATTTCAAAACTTGCTGGATAAGGCATTAAAAATAGTTTAAACTTTCATTAAATTGTTTAAAATCTACATTTAGTAAAGAAAAAACTTTTATAAAAAGAAAATCTTTGGAAAGCTGCCAAATGATCCGTCAAAAATTGGTGTGTCCAAATACCTGATGTCGGTTGCGTTCAGCATTACCACCAAGAATTATCTTTTTCTGTAGTGTCTATGAAGTACACACAAGAAGTTTAAATTGGTGTCTAGAATTTGTACTAATAGAATAAAGTTTTAAACTTACATATTGGTCAGATTATGCACTAATTAGCATCACTTGCTTAATATGCAATTTTTTTTTTCGTTAAGATTTTTGAACCAGCAATATTAATTTCAACAAAACAATTGTGAAAATGATTAACAAATAAAATAAATTATAGTTTGTCATCTGTCAATAAAAACAATGTAGACAATATTGTAGACAACTTGGTGACTATGTCACATACATAATAGACAAAAGTGGTGACTTGGGGACACTTAACCCCAGACTGCCAACAGGGTTGCCAAGACGACTTAAACATATATTGAGTTAAACACAATTGTTGAGTGATATTTGACCTACATTTTATTTTAGCACTCCACAAATTTCACTTTTCAAGGTAATAACTTGCATTGAACTTAACTTTCGACAAAAGCCCTTATTTATCTCTAATTCATATCTAGCTGTACTAAATGAATAATTTCCGAAACTTGTTGGTTGTATGGTCGGTCTATGTGATTATCATAAATGTTGACAGCGTTTAATTAAAGGGCACCATCAACCAGAACAATTCTTTTCGACGAGTTTATGGCCGACAAAACCAAAAAAAAAAAACAAGTCCAACATTGGTCACGCTATGCCAGTCAGTGCATTGCCAAGTACTTGGATATGCCACAATTAGACAGAAGCCAAAATGTGGTAGAAACAATTCACCATGCCAAACATTCACAAAATACCGGATATAAAGCATTTTTCACAAAAACTTTTTCCATTCATAAGTTATTTTTAAAAATTTTGCCAAATGTTAAAAAGTTTATTAGCCCAAAATTATGACAGCTCCTAATTTACACTAAAGTCATATCAATTTTGTTTAAATAAACAAAAGTAAGTGGGGAATTGACGCTCTAATGGAATTGTCGCTTTTCCATCGTTGAAAAAAATGTTTGTTTGGTGTCAAATTTGTTGTGCTCCATTATAACCTCTAATAGAAAAGAAAAATAAATAAACAATGAATTTTTTTTAGAATCTAGCAAAAAAACTAAAAATGATACCGTCACATCCGTCGTTTGTGTGTCGTGTTTTTTGCCATTTGATTGAATTGGTATTTTTATCTCTATTTCCGTGACATTCAATTCAAAGGGGTTGGGACTATTTTTCCCCAGAATTTATTGTAACGTTAATGAGGAAGATTACTGTGAAAAAACAGATGAGGTAATTTTAAACCAAAACTCCTGTTAATCATTTTTTCAATTATCTTTGCTGCAATTAAGGTGTAAGAGCGGAGAAATATAAGTTTTATAAAGGGTGATTTTTTTAGCTATTATCTTTTTGGCAGCACTAGTTTAAACCGCTCGGAGGCCACCGTTGCGCAGAGGTTAGCATGTCCGCCTATGACGCTGAACGCCTGGGTTCGAATCCTGGCGAGACCATCAGAAAAATTTTTCAACGTTGGTTTTCCCCTCTTAATGCTGGCAACATTTGTGGTTTGTGACTATGCCATGTAAGACTTCTCTCCAAAGAGGTGTCGCACTGCGGTACGCCGTTCGAACTTGGCTATAAGGAGGAGGTCCCTTATCATTGAGTTTAAAATTTGAATTGGACTGCACTGATTGATATGTGAGAAGTTTGCCCCGTTCCTTAGTGGAATGTGCATGGGCAAAATCGCAATTGCAGTTAAAACATCTTACGCACGTTTCGTATTTTGTTTCACTGTCATAATATCTCCTGTTTGGTCTAAAAATTGACCATGAATCGTCTTATAAACGAACAACGCTTGCAACTTATTGACCCTATATAACACTATTATGGTACAGGGTATGACCCATTAATAAATATACCGATCGACTCAGAATCACTTTCTGATTCTATTTAGCTATGTCGGTCTGTCCGTCTGTCCATGTTAATTTGTGTACAAACTACAGGTCGCAGGTTTCATCCGATCGTCTTCAAATTTGCACAAGCATTCTCATGGGCGTAGAGACGAAGCCTATTGAAATTGCAAAAAAAATAAGGTTCAGATAAGGATATAGCTGTCACATATATGTTGGTCCGATTTAGACTGAAATTGCAATTATATGGTCATTTCTAAACCGACTCTCACGATTCTCTTATAAGACTCGACATTAGTGGCGAATTTCGTAGAAATCGGTTCAGATTTAGATATAGCTCCCATATAAATGTTTGTTCGATTTGGATTGAAATTGCAATTATATCGTCATTTGTAAACCGATTATAACGAAAGAGCTGCCAATGCATCCAGAAAGTCACAGTTTATGGTTTATGGGCTGGTGGTATCATTGGACCGTACTTCTCCAAAGATGATGCGAATCGTAACGTAACTGTGAATGACGCTACCGTGAGATGATATCCAACTTTTTTTTGCCCAAAATGCAAGAGCTTGTCAACAAAACGGTTCCACATGCCACACAGCACGCGTAACAATGGACTTATTGAGAGGCGAGTTCGGTAAACATTTTATTTCAAGTTCGGTACCAGTCAATTGGCCGCCTAGATTGCGATTTAACGTCTTTAGACTATTTTTTGTGGGGCTATGTTAAAGCTCATGTCTACACAGACAATCCCGCTTCAATTGACGCATTGGAAGACAACACTGAAGTATTTATTTGTTGGATACCGGCCCAACATTTCGAAAGAGTATGCCATAATTGGACTAAGCGGACGGACCATTTGAGGTGTAGTCACGTTTAACATTTGCATGATTATTAAATATTCAAATATTAAATTATATGGACCGTACTATCGATTCAAAAAAAGGTTTCATGAATTTTTCTGAATTTTATGTTTTTTTGAAAAACTTTAATATAGCTCATAAAAAATCACCTTTTATTAAAAAAAGTTAAAGCAGGCTAAGTTTGGCCAGACCGAATTGGCCATTAAAATGAGGTCAAGAATTCAAATCAGCCGATCATTTCACGTTTATTTGTGGACCTAGTTGAGCCGTATTTGGTAAGGGTATTGGTGAATCTAAGACGAGAATACGACCGTGATTTTAAAATCGTTCCAGGAGATTTTAGTGCAAAGATAGGGAAAGAAAATATCTTTGGTCCAATAGTCGGAAAATTTAGCCTACACGAAGAAACTTCCCATAGTGGATTGAGGCTAATAGATTTCGCCGCGGCAAACAACATGGTAGATAGACAGCACCAGATTTCAATCGCATCAAAGGATTCACACGGCCACATGATTGTCACCCGATCAAAACACAAGAAACTAAATTGATCACGTTGTGATAGATGGAACGCATTTATCTAGCGTGTAAGATGTGCGATCGATCAGTGGAGAAAATATAGCTTTGGATTATTACCTTTTTACAAAGGTTCACCCGAACAGCAAATTGACCGAGGGCGTAAGCTCCGACCTTCTTAATCCCCTGTGCGATGAAACCCACGCAGGGATATACCTACAGCCCCACCCATCTGCGAAGAAATTTAGGCCGTTCTAGTCTTACTCAAAAACGCCAAATCAGCCGGCCCTAATAATATACCTGTTGAACTGTTGCGGTATGGGGCATTCACCATAGATCACCCCAATAATCAGAGAGGCCTGGGATACAAACGCTGACCCCGAGAAATGGAAAAAGAGGACCATGTTCACAATCCCGAAGAAGGGTGACCTCATCCAATGTAAGAACTGGAGGGGGATTACATTGCTAAACGCAATAAATAACGTGATGGCAAGTCTTCTTCTGCAGCGTATTTTGACTGCACTTGACAATATTTTGAGGAAAAACAGGCAGGTTTTCGGCCAGGACGTTCTTGTGCTAACCATAATAACTCTCCCTGCGCATAATCATTGAACAGTTTGCAGGACTTAATACATACTTATACCTTTTATTCATCGACTTATGACACCGTTTCGTGAAGTTCAATGTAGAGCACGCTGTTGAATAAGGGCATCCCTGAAAAAATCAAGACTCGAATTAGGGAGCTGTATAAGAATGCTGAAGTTTCAGTCAGTTTCATTGGAAAAGAGAGCCGACCTTTCGGGATCGACAAAGGAGTGAAGCGGAGTTGCATCTTGTTAATTTATAAGAGTTCGTATTAGAAGCAACTAATGCTGACATATGCCTCTTTGCGCATCGCTTCGAGCACTTAAAGGCGAAACTGAAAAGACTAAGAAAATGCCGCCAAAGTAGGTCTGAGGATTAACATAGCAAAGACTAAATTAATGAGGATAGGAACATCAAATCTGACACCGCTAATTGTAAACGGCCAAATCATTGAAGACGTTGACAACTTCTCCTATCTTGTCAGCAAAATAACAAAGGATGGAGGAGCAGAGGCAGACATACGCGTGCGTATCAACAAGACTAGAAGCGCCTTTCGTAAACTCAACAAAGTTTGAAGATGCAGTGACGTCTCACATAATACAAAAGTCAGGATTTTATATGGTTGCACAACCTCGAAGCTTGACACAAACGACTGTCTTCGACGGATACTTCGAATTTTCTAGCCAAACCGTATTTCAAATGAAGAATTGCAATGTCGATGTAGAAATCCGAAAGAGAAAATGGACATATCGTACGCCGACCGCGCGATGATATAGCTAGAAAGGTTCAAGAGTGAAACCCGCAAGGACACCGAGAGAGTGGACGCCCAAAAAATATATGGATCCGCTGTACGAAAAGAGAGTTGGAATCAATCCATACATCGTAGAATCAAGCCAAGGCTTTGACCAACGATAAAGCTCGATGAAGAGAATAGGTTAGTTTGAAAAGAGGATGCGGATATTAATCCGCTCCATGCCACTCTGGACATACTAAGCCAGTAATCGGCTCGTTGTGCGCTCTTAATACTAAAAAGGTAACCTCGAAAAAGAAAATCTATATTAGGAATACCGTGCTACCGTGCATTCCCCTAAGTTGGTTCTTGTCTGGTATTGAGTCCCCACCTAAGTGCCGGTATCTGCTAGACGCCAAAGCCGGGCAATGACATAGGAAATGCTCCAAAGTCTCATCATCTTCCCCGCATGCCCTACACATGCTATCACTTGCCTCACCAATTTTACATGAGTAGGCTCGTAGTCCTATGTGCCACGCTATGATACCGAGAGCTACACTGACCTCCTTCGTACTTCCTTTCAATAATACCCTCGTCTTCTCACAATCTGGATCTCCCCATAGGATTTTCGCCGTTCTACATTTGTCGCCCCCTTAGCTAGGACTAGGACGCTTCGAGTTAACAAAGTTTATTGAAGGCAGTTCTCTGGCCTTTCGATGATATAATGGCCCAGTGGCAAACTATTGCCCAATCCATGGAAAATGGCGCGAAATCCGTACTTGGGTAAGTGAAGCCACCTCCAAGAAACCCATGGTACGACTAAGAGTGTCGAGATGCTACTGAAGCCAAGAATGCGGCATATAGAGCAACCCTGCAATCAGTAGCAACGCGGCAGATGAAGGAGAGCTATCGGGAGAAAAGGAGAGAGGAGAAACGCCTATTCCGCAGAAAGAAAAAGGAAATGGGAAGACGTGAGTGTGAACGAATTGAGATGTACAGGAGTCAGAATGAAATCTAGAAATTCTACCAATGAATTAAACATCAAACCAATGGCTATATAACAGGCGAATCCTCCTGCAGAGAGACAAAGAAGGAAATCTAGTAACTGATACAGATAGTGTGATAAGGATATGGAAAGAATATTTTACCCAGCTGCTAGTGTACCCATGATGATGGTACAGAATGTTTTCCTCCTAGTCCGAATGAGGTCAAGAACAACAAGGCAGCAGGAGCCGACGGGTTGCCCGCTGAACTATTTAAAATCGAAGGCGACACGCTGATAAGGCTTATGCATCAGCTTGTTTGCGCGATCTAGAAGAACGCATACCACCCGATGATCGGAACCTCGGCATACTATGTCTCTTGTCATAAGAAAGGAGATAAAACAAAATGTGCCAACTACAGAGGAATAAGTCTCCTCCCAATCGCATTCAAGATACTCTCGAGCGTACTGTGTTGTTAGTAAAGACAATACTGCATCGATTTTAATAGGTTTGCAAAATTGACAATTTTTAATAAAATGACCGTTAATTTCTTAATAAAAATTTCAAAATTTTTTGTTGTATAGTTGACCTTTTTTATTTTATACTTTTTTGGTTGTTTTGGCACAATGTGATGAAACAATAATTAAAAACCGAGGTTTAAGGGTTTGAAAATTGTTTCATTTTAAAAACTCCAATATTTCGAACACCGCCGTAAGTATACTGGTAGCGAGGTATACTTTTCACATCGTCATAAGGAAGTCAATGTCGAAAATTGAATTTGCCACAAGAAGAACACCGGCGGTATTCGAAATATTGAAGTTTACAAAATAAAACAAATTTCAAAAACTTAAATATCGGTTTTTAATTATTGTTTCATGACCTTGTGCCAAAACAACCAAAGAATAAAAAATTTCAAAATTTTATACAATAAATTTCCAATTTTCAATATCGTTGAATTTTGACTTTTAAACAAAATGTCATCAAAATTGTATTTTCATAAAAAATTTGGTCAATATTCAATAACTTTAGAAAATTTATGGCAAATTTTTGTAAAAATAGTTTAGAAAGTTTTGTTAAAATTTTGTTTTCTACGGATTTTCCGGTTTATAATTAGAGTCACAAAACTACATTTCCTTTGGCTGTAAAGACAAATGAAATACGCATATACAAGGGTTGCGCCAACTGCAGAGAGCATTTCTAATGACAAACTTAAATTAATTATTTTTAATTCGCAGAATCCAATTAATTGGAAAATCTAAGTTATGCAAATTAAAGATTTATCATTAACGGGCGTATCATTAGCAACAAATAATTCTAAAACAACATCAATAAATCGCAGCTAATCAGAGTTTAGTAATACTTAAACCTCAACATTGCTGACACTCGTTATTTAAGGAATGTTTATACAAACAAATCGATGATGGAGTGATAATGGAATAAAACGAGGCACCCACAGCGACAGCAACAGCAACTAGTGTGTGGACAATCCAATTAAAACCATTATGATTTATTAAGAAAATTAAAATAAAATGTTGTGAAAAATGCACAATGCACCGCGACAGACAATGCCCGGTGTACAATGGACATCACTGCGTTGTTGACAACGGCCCAACAACGCTGATGATTGGCGGTCATGATTAATGGTCGACAAAAGCGATTTGCTGTTTTGCAAAACAAAAAAAAAAAAAAATCTCAAAATCATCCAAGTGTAGAAAATTTATTTTATTTCTCTTTCTAGTTTGATGGGAACATGGTAATGAATGGCAATTGCCCATAATGGCAGCAAATACAAACAACAACGACACCAACAACAATTTGTTTTGGTTAATAACTTTTTTTTTAAATAGTTGTATAAACAATTTTTTGTTTTGTCAGCCCCCGCTATAGATGAGGATGTGGTGATAACATCAACACCGAAATCAAATCTACAACCAATGCGAACAGAACAAACTTTGTCTCAAACAATCTGCTGGGGTTGCTGCTGAATTGTGGGTTGTATGGACTCTAAGCAAACATGTTGCAGCTGGTGGAGTATTCATTATGATTGATTTTTAAGTGAAAATTTAAACTATTCTTGTACATACAAAATTGGATTTAATTAATAAAAAAAAGTGAATTGAAAGAAGAAAATTCGAATACAATAACAATTAAAGAAAAATGTTTAAAAATGGAATGAGTTTTGCAAAAGGAATAGGAAATAAAAGAATTGGGTTGCCCAAAAAGTAATTGCGGATTTTTTAAAAGAAAGTAAATGCATTTTTAATAAAGCTTAGAATGAACTTTAAACAAATATACTATTTTTACACTTTTTTTCTAAAGCAAGCTAAAAGTAACAGCTGATAACTGACAGAAGAAAGAATGCAATTACAGAGTCACAAGCTGTGAAAAAATTTGTCAACGCCGACTATACAAAAAATCCGCAATTACTTTTTGGGCAACCCAATAGAATACATAATTTTGAATTTGAAGTCCTATGTTTCATGGGAGAGCCATGTCTGCTCCGTGCATCTGGAGTTTAAATGACCGAATCTTGGGAACCCACTAACATGGATTCTGCTAAAAATTTATACAAAATAAATTTATTTGAATGGCAAAGTTTTGTTCTATTGTACATACCAAACTTGTCAAACCAGCAAAAATTAAAGCTTCTAGGAACCGAACAACGATAATCGAGAGACCGTTTGACATGAGAGCTATAAAGGTTTATAGACTGATTTGGACCGTATTTGGCACAGTTGTTTGAAGACGTAACAGAACACCGCTTGTAAAATTTCAGCCAAATCGGACAAATATTGCGGCTTCCAGGGGTTTAAGATGTCAAATGGGCAGATCGGTTTCTATGGGAGCTATATCAGGTTATAAACGGATTTGGACCGTACTTGGCACAGTTGTTGGAAGTCATAACAAAAAAGTATACATGCTCAATTTAAGCCAGATCTGTTTATATGGGAGCTTTATCAGGTTATAGACCGATTTGGAGCGTGCTTTGCACAGTTGTTGGAAGCCATAACGAACAAATCGGACAAAAATTACGGCTTGTAAGGATTCCAGAAGTCTAATCGGCAAATCAGTTTACATGGGAGCTATATCAGATTATAGGCCGATTCGGACCGTACTTTGCACAGTTTTTGGAAGTCATAACGGAACTCTACATGCAAAATTTTAGCCAAATCGTACAAAAATTGCGCCTTCCAGTGGCTGAAGAAGTCAAATCGGCAGATCGGTTTATATGGGAGCTATATTTAAACCTGAACCTTAATGGCCCATTTCCAATCCCCAACGACCTATATCGATATTAGGCATCTGTGCAAAATTTCAAGCAGCTAGCTTTACGCGTTCGTTCGTGATTTCGGCAGACGGACGGACATGGCTACAATGACTCAGAACGTCTAGACGATCAAGAACATATATACTTTATGGGGTCTTGGATGAATATTTCGAGGTGTTACAATCGTAAAAATTGAAAGGGACAGCAAACGACGCCATAGTTTTTGCCGCTCTTTTGACATTTCTCTTCAGTAAGGTTTGCCATTTCATGATGGATAGATATACGAGCCAATAACTAGTCGAAATTATTAAGATTTACTACCTCAACGTTAAGAGCGAAAAATCGTCCTTAGCGATGAGGCTCATTTCTGGCTGAATGTCAATAAGCAAAATATACGTTATTGACCAGACAACAATACATACGTACTCCATGAGTCATCATTGCATCCCAAAAAAATTACGATTTGGTGCGGTTTATGGGCCGGCGGCGTCATTGGGTCGTACTTCTTCTCTGATAATCAAGACCGGCACGTTATTGTAAATGACAATCGATACCGTTCAATGATAACAGAATATTTTTAGCCCCAACCGGATAATATGGACTTCGAGGACATGTGGTTCCAACATGACGGCGCCACAAGCCACACAGCGAATGTTAAAATCAATTTATTGGAAACCAAGTTTGGAAAACTTGGTATCTCATTAAATGGTACAGTCGATTGGCCGCCTCGGTGGTGCGATTTGACGCCGTTAGACTATTTCCTGTGGGGCTACGTCGAATCTTTGGTCTAAAAAACTGTTTTAGCGCTCTTATTGAAAAACCCCTATATTATCAGCAAAGTTAGTGGGATTTGCTAACGACCGTGATGGGGATAGGTAGATCCTGGTATTAAGTAAACCCAGCTGCACTGAGAATCCAAGCGCCGAGTTGTATGGGAACGGACGAAATCTTCATTATGAAGCTGAAGGAAGTGATGAACGTGAAAACACAAAATCTTCAGTTTCTCTTTGAACGTAGTATGAAAGCGATTTCTAAAAAGTTCACAGGTGATTTCAATTTCAAATAAAGTGGAATCGTTCATAAAGATCTCTCTCTCTCTCTCTCTTTGTAGGCCACTGTATCGCTATAAGGCTGGAACCCTAGCTTCGAATAATGGCGAGAACATCAGAAAAACAATTTTCTTTAGCGGTGGTTATTCCCTCCTAATGCTAGCGACATTTGTGAGAAACTATGACATTTAAAAAATATGTTTTGGTAGCCAGGTTAAAACTTCTCCACAAAGAGGTGTCACACTGCGGCATACCGCTCGGACTCGGCCAGAAAAATGAGACTCCTTATCATTGAGCTTGAACTTGAATCGGACAGCACTCATTGATATGTGAAAAGTTTGTTCTTAATGGAATGTTTATGGGCAAATTTGCATTTGAAGATCTCTCCTTTCGAGCCGCTTTGGAAATTTTCCAATTGCCAACTATTGATACGACTTCAGCTTTGCACGTCATTACCGCATCGCATATCAACCGAGCTTTTCAAGCCGATCTATAGAACGGTCCCCACAACTATTCGATTCATCGAATAGCTAAAAAAGTACCATTCCTTCTCCTGTTCCAGTGGTATCACAATGGACGATAACGTCCAAGTGAGTCTGATGGCAGATTGCCACTTAAACCTAACCTAACCTTACTTTTAAAAAGTTTGGCAAATGTGTGATGTTGTTAAAGTACTTCACTAGCTACTTGGATCGCATTTTCTGGTCCGCCAAGATTTTTAAGTGTATAATTGCATACCCACAAAAAGTTGATAGGTTTTAAAACACACATCAGAGTTAGCAGCAGAGCTTATTAAGTATTACCGCTCTCCAGCGCCATGGCAGACAAGTAAAACTTATCTTCCTTGTTCTGGCTTCCGCCCATAACAGCAAACACAATACTTTGCCAAAATTTTTTTCTTGTGTATGGACAGTGGTACTACACTAAATGCGATATGGCTTTCGTTTGGTTTGCCCTTTTACGCTTTACTTTTGGGTTTTATTAGATTTTTAAGAAAAACAATACTGTTTTTGGATTTATTTGTCCAGCTGACACCAATAAAGGGTTTGATTTTGTTTCTATTTAAAATAGAAAGCAAAATAAAAACCCATTTTTAAAAAGTTTTACGTAAAATGAGATTGCGATTAATGTATTGGGCAGGCTACAGAAATCGCGATTTCGAAGCTTATAAACTCCATAATCAGTCTGCTGTGCCCCAAAAAGATTTCAACAACTAAATGAAATAACCAAAATAAAGTAGCGCAAAAACAGAAAAACAACACTTAAACAATGATTCATTATCAAATCAAATTTCGAGGAGGCTGTGATTAATACTCTCAATTTTTACGTTATAAGACAAAATACATTTTCTAACTAAATCTGTAAGATTCTAATTCATAGTTTAGCTTTCAACCACCTTTCTTTGCCCTGGTTTCATATATGCCACTGTGATGCAACTTTACAAAGATGATGAACAAAGATGAACAATAAAGAGATGAACATCACTCTCATTCAGCTATCATTCATCACTCAAGCATTCGTATGCGGCCTTTTGGTAGTTGCAACGATGCAAATGGCTGTGTGTGAGTGGGGCTTAAATAAAGCCTTACCATTGGTCAGTTCAAGATGAAGTTCGCTTGTGTGTATGAGTTGCATGCACATTGTCCAACAGCAACAAGTTGAGTTCGAACTTGGTTCGCTGAGGTTGTAGATGGTTAAATGGTTAAATTGTCCCCGTGGATGGAAAATAGATGCGAGTTTGAAACGGAGTCTTGGTTTTAGTTCTTATTTGACGTTCGTTCGTTTAGGTTGGTTGAGACAAAGAGTAATCGCGACTTTCGGGTAATATTTAAGCCGGCGCGGGAAAATCTAATAATAAATAATACAAAAAACGAAATCTGTTAACCGGTCTGAGAAGATTCAAACTCTTAAGCTTCTGTAAAAATTGAATGGGAAGCTTCACAGCTTAGAGCCCCACGTAATACAGTTAAGATCTTAGATCAAATGATTTTCTAATTTTGTGGCTATTTTTTTTTTTCTTTTCTTTTATGGTTTGTGGTTTTTGATCTGCCACATTTCAAATTTATCAAAATCTTTATGACCTGAATGAATGAATGTGGTGGAATATGCGTGTGTGGTGCTACGTGCCGGTTCTTTGCTCTACGTCTGGCGTTTTCATATGTAAATTTTTATGAAACAACAAAAAACTAAAAAAAAAAAATAAATAAAATAATCAAGTGATTTGTTTTTTAGTCATTTTTGGACAAGAAACCCAATAAAAAATTTGTATTAATTTTTTCTACTGATTTTTTGATTTTGAAAAGAAAATCATTAACGGAAATTTGCATATAAATATTGTTTCGGCTAAAAAATCAAAATATTCCAAATATACAAAAAAAAAAGTGAGAACAAAAATTTAAATAACAATAAAAAAATTTGGAGTAATATGAAAATATATAAAAAAAATGTACTTTTTTTTAACTAAGACAAAATTACCTGAGTTTCTATTATGAATGTTATCTGAAATTATATAAAAGAAGAGAAATTAGAGATCTAGTGCAAAAAATAAAACAAAAATTAATAAAAAAATTAAATAAAAGAAAATAAAGCTAATAAAAAATCATAAGAATGTTAGAAAAAAGACAGAATTCAGTCCAATTTTAGCTCAATATCGAAATTTTTTAAGATCTTCAAAATGAAGATATTGTCCATTCCTGGATGGAGAGATATTTCGTTATCGTTAAGTTGACTTTAAATGTTGTCACTTTCAAGATAATATATGGGATCGGAGGTGACCGGTCACAAAGGCCAGGGGACATAACTCTCAGTAATTTTTTGAGGGTTGTGACCGCCATAAAAACGACCAAAACGCCCATTGGGGGTTGTGACCGCCATAAAAACGGCCAAAACGCCCATTGGGCTCTATGGCCGTTTCTAGATTTAAAATTCTAAAAACAATATTCTACTTTAGACTTCCTATTCATTGGGCTTTCTGTCATCTCTGTTATTGGGCGCTAGTTCCACCTAGAGGTATGTCACAACGCCCAAGAAAACTTTGCGCGTTATGTTCACTTTTAATGCGGATATGGGTATTTGGCCCTTACGGTCGAGATGTCTCAAAAAGTTACCATTTTGAAGATAATATGTGGTATCAGATATGGAGGTTCTGCCATGTTGCAAAGGGAATGACAAAGTTAATATACCACCCCTTCTTCTCTATGGCTTGGGGACAAGAACCCCAAAATAAGAATTATGCTAAAGTTTATATGCATTTGAGAGATAATGCTAAATAAAATGGGTGAAATGTTGTACAATCGGCCGGAAACCCATAAAACTATTTTCGAATATGGCTAAAAATATGTGGAGACAACAACAAGTGAAATCTATATGCAGAATTTCAGTCAAATTGTACAAAATTTGCGTCATTCAGATGCTAAGGAAGCCAAATCTCAAGTGTCTTCGCGGAAGTTACCTAACAGTAGCCTTGCGCGAGTGTCCACACATAACCGGATGCAAAGGAAGGCTTGTTTGTGCATCACAGCCGCACTGAGGACGACACCATCTGATGCTACATCTCATGACTCTGGACATTGTGGTTAACAGATTGCAGCGACCACTGCCGTGAGGCTAAGGGAGCTTTCGCTTTGGTCATGTGGCGGCTACGGACACTGTGTTATCCTTGACAAATCGATTGGAACTGCAATATCCCTGGCAATAGAAGTTACATAGACTTCTATACGAATGGTTCCAAACTAGTAGACCGGGTTGGATTTGGGGTGTATTCTAAAAAACTAGAATTGGTCATATCGAAATGTCTACCCGATCACTGCTGTGTGTATCAAGCGGAGATCCTTGCAATTAAGGAGGTGGTGGAATGGCTAAGATATAAAGTCATACGATTGGCATAAATATCTACTCAGACACCAGGCAGCCATTAAATCCCTGGAGAACGTATTTCAGGGAATCTGTGGGTATGCCTCTAGTGACATGTAAGCATCGTTTTCAGGATCAAGCCCGAAAGGCCCGAAGGCTGTGAGCATTCTTAAACTATATGGCCCAATTTAGTCTACCGCTTTGCTGTCATTGGCTAGAACAGACATCTCAGTCATTGTGTCCGTCATGACAGGTCACTGTCTAATCGGAAAACATGCTGACAGACGGAAGGTTGCCAGTAACGACTATTGCAACAGCTGTGGGGACATCGAATAATGAGGGGACTATAGAACACCTTCTGTGTGTGTCATCTCCGCCATTCTAAGAGACATACCGATATCCATTGCTTTGGCCACTTCTGACTCCATTGCCATCCCTGACACCATATTTGAGCCATTCAAATACCTGATTTGTCGCCCAATCTTCTACTACAGAAAAGCGAATCCTAAAAATCTTATCTCAAATTGGTCTCGGTGGCAAGTCCTAATGGTGTTTTATGCTGGCACCTGCCATGTTGGCTTAATCCTCCAGGGCTCTTAACCCCGGAATATGATGCGTCTACCAACTTCCCCATACATGACCGAAGCCAGCATAAGTACCAATTCGATCCCACATTGTTTCGACGTGATCTTCCCCTTGGTTAAGAGTGGAGCACCATCTTAAACTCCTTCCGATGTCTGGATCATGGCCCCCGGTTGATTGCCTGCAATACTACACCGAGCAATATCTGCCCTTCCTGCGATTTTAGGTCTAAACCACAGCAACCAAGTTGCTCCCAACTGGGCCCTCACCATAGTCAAGTTAGAACCGAAGTTCCAGGGGCTCCTGGCCCCCGTGGAACCACATTAAGGACTCTGACCCGAACTCGTTGTCCAATTACCTTCAGTTTAACTCCAAACAGTTCCGGACTGGAGACCTAGTGTGACAACATCACAAACAGTACCATCAGAAAGCAGGTGGCATAACCCAAAATGATTCAGCAAAAGACTGAGCCATAACAGGAATGCCGCCGAAACATTCATACAACACGGTATACATTCTGCTATTCACAAGGAATAGCAGCAACATTGTGTGAAAAACGTCGAAACTAACAGGAACTTTCATATTGGGTTGCCCAAAAAGTAATTGCGGATTTTTTAAAAGAAAGTAAATGCATATTTAATAAAACTTAGAATGAACTTTAATCAAATATTCTTTTTTTACACTTTTTTTCTAAAGCAAGCTAAAAGTAACAGCTGATAACTGACAGAAGAACGAATGCAATTACAGAGTCACAAGCTGTGTAAAAATTTGTCAACGCCGACTATATGAAAAATCAGCAATTACTTTTTGGGCAACCCAATACATCAACCTTCACACTTACACGACATGTCCCGAAGATTTCAACACGGTACAGTAGCGTTCAACTATCCGACCTTCTTGATGAAGTCTACTAACTCCTCATATATCCTCTGTGACATGGCTTCAACCGTCCATCACATACTTATCGTCCTCCGCCTCCCTACCGCCATCCACCTCCCCACCATCCTACACCTCCAGATTAAGGACTCTGGCCTTCAATTCCTCACCGTCCTTCACCTCCTTAACGTTCATTCATTTTATACCTTACTAATAAACAGCACAAATGGTTCCATGTTTTAAATAGCAAATGTCGTACCCAGAAGATCCATTGCTAAGGAACATTCCAAAACGATATGATACTTGGATAGCATTAATCTTCCACTTCTTACCGCGGTGGAGACCTATTATATACTATTCTTACCTAAGGGTCCTACGTGGGGTTGGTCTCGATGACAGGTTGTCTAACATCTTTCTCAATCTATTCCCCGCACCTACAGTATCCAGAATAGAACAATGGCCTTTCCAGTCCTCCTTCAGCATGCCGAGTTACCTCAACCACAACCTGAGCACAACCTTGCTGGCACTGTTACGAATAACGACTCATTGGGCTGCATATTAAGCATTGATTTTGTTTGTTAGTTTTCCACTTTCTCGATCTCGCTTGATTCTTTATATGGACAGCCTTTCATTATACCAGTCATTGTGCAGAATGTCAGCCATATCGAATAAGAATTGTGCACTCTATGGGCTCAGATTATGGAACTATTCAGACTATACTTGGCACGAATGTTGAAGGTCATGAGAGAGTATATTGTGCAAAACTTCACAAGATTCGGATAAGAATTGCGCCCATTTGGGGTTTACGGAATTCTATCGGAACGCGAGTTTTTATGGGAGCTATATCTAAACATGGACCTACTTGACGAATTAACAATCCCTAACCACCTTCATCAATAAAAAGTATATGTAAAAATTTTCAAGGGAATTGTTTTTTACCTTAGACGCAATCTTGATTTACTCAGACGGACGGACAAATGGACATGGCCGTCATTACGCTATTGCAGCACTTCAATATTTCCAGGTATTACAAATAGAATGTCGAATGGAGCCACCATGGCGCAGAAGTTAGTATGTCCCCTTATGACGCTGCACGCCTGTCGACAACATCAGAAAAATTTTATACGGTAGTTAGCCTTTTCTTATGCTGGTGACACACATTTGAATAGAACCAAAAAAGTAGAAAAAATAAGTAAGAGCGCGCTAAGTTCGGCCGGGCCGAATTTTATATACCCTTCGCCATGAATCGCATATGTCGAGTTCTTTGCGCAGTATCTCTTTCTAGGCAAACATAGAATAATGAATAAGGACGGAGGAGGAGGAGCTATATCAAGTTATAGTCCGATTCGGGGCTCACGAAGCTAAATTGGGAGATCGGTTTATATGGGAGCAGTATCAAGCTATAGATCGATTCAGACCATATTGAAGCCGTTGTACAAAATTTATGCCAAATCGGATGAGAATTGCGCCCTCTAGTGGCTCAAGAATTTAAGATCCCAGATCGAATTATATGGCAGCTATATCATGTTATGGGCCATACTGCGCACAAATGTCGAAAGTGATACCAAAACACCACGTGCAAAATTACAGCCAAATCGGATAAGAATTGCGCCATCTAAAAGCTCAAGAAGTCAAGACCCAAGATCGGTTTTAATGGCAGCTATATCAGGTTATAAACCATACTAAGCATGGTTGTTGGAAGTGATATAAAAACACTGAGTGCAAAATTTCACTCAAATTGGACGAGAATTGCGCTCTCTATAGGCTCAAGAAGTCAAGACCCAAGATCGGTTTATATGGCAGCTATATCAAAACATACACCGATTTAAACCATACTTGACACAATTGTTGGAAGTGATACCAAAACACTACGTGCAAAACATCAGTCAAATCGGACGACAATTGCGCCCACTATAGGCTTAGGAAGTCAAGACCCAAGATCGGTTTATATGGCAGCTATATCAAAACATGGACCGATTTGGCGCATTTACAATCCCAACCGACCTACACTAATAAAAAGTATTTGTGCAAAATTTCAAGCGGCTAGCTTTACTCCTTCAAAATATAGCGTGCTTTCGACAGACAGACGGACGGACATGGCTAATTCGACTTAAAATGCCGCGACGATCAAGAATATATATATATATATATACTTTATGGGGTCTTAGACGCATATTTAGAAGTTTAACAAACAGAATGATGAAATTAGTATACCCCCATCCTATGCTATAGGGTATAAAAATGATTCCTAAGACCTCAGCTCTAACCATTCCAAAATTTCAAGGATATATCTCTATCCATTCTTACAAGGCATATTTTTTACTAGTTTTTGATGTTTCTATCCCATTGTGCGACATATGTAAGGTACCTCACAAATATCGCCAGCATAAGTAGAGGATAAACACCGCTGAATTTTTTTCTGATGTTCTCGCCAGAATTCGAAACCAGGCGTTCAGCGTCATAGGGCCACATGCTAGCCCCTGCGCTACGGTGGCCTCGAGTAGCAGCCATATAAAATCTTCTCCCCAAAGAGGTGTCGCACTGCAATTAGCCATAAGGAGTCGGCTATAAAAAGGAGGTCCCTTGCCATTGAGCTTAAACTTGAATCGGACAGAACTCATTGATATGTTAAAAGTTTGCCACCTGTTTCTTAATGGAATGTTCGTGGGAAAATTTCCAAATTCACAAATTAGTGACACCTTCCTATGGGAAGAACTCATAATACATAACTCTTTATGATTTGTGTTATATTCTTTATTGGGTGTTATGTCCGCTATAATGTCTTGTATCATATCACCCCGAAAACCCTATATGTAAGGTGGTCAAAGGCTTCTGGCAGATGATTTTTTTGATAAATGTCATGAGTTTCAGGAGTCTTGGATCGTTTAGATATTAAGTTTTTATTATAACTACGCCTGTTTGTCCGTTCTTCGCGATAGCATTAGGACGAATCGGCTAAAAATTGTACATAGAAACTTCGTATTAATATAAGGGGTTATTGCTAATTTTTGCCAAATTTAGCTAAAATGTGGTACATATGTGATGTGCATTTCAACAATTACTGTTATGATAGGATCCTTGCCAGATTAACCCTAATGTTAACCAATACCCTGATTCGGCATTTTGGTTAACTAAGAAGAAGGCTTAATTTGTTAAATCCGATTTGTGTGGTATGTGACCTTCAACATATATACGAAATATAATTCAGATAGATATATATAGCTCTCATTCCTCGATTTGGCTTCTTAAGTCATTCTTAAGCTTCGTGGTAGCAAAAGGTGCATGGACGGAAATGTCCAGATGCAAATGCAAATTTTGCCCATGAACATTCCATTAAGGAACAGGGCAAACTTCTCACATATCAATGAGTGCAGTCCGATTCAAGTTTTAAACTCAATGATTAGGGGCCTCCATTTTATAGCCGTGTCCGAACGGAGTGCCGAAGTGCGACTCCTCTTTGAAGAGAAGTTTTACATGGTATAGTACCTCTGCGCTACGGTGGCCTCCAAATGTCCAGATAGACAGAGACGATATACATTTGAGATAAAAGACATGGTGACAATAGATTTTGAGTTTTGCATCCCTGAAATCTACGGTGGAGGCCATAGAAATAAAAACAAACGATAATATAGAAAATAATTTAAACAAAATTTCAAAATAAAATTTAAGAAAAAAGATACAAACAATTAGAATTAAAAAAAATAGAACTAATAAATTGTGATTAAAGTAATAAAAAACAGTTACCATTTTAAAAATTTTTTTGGTTTTCCAGCAAAAATCTTAAAACATCTATAAAAAATATTTTTTTTTCAAAAATTTGGAACATAAATTTCAATAATATTGAAATTAAATAATAAAAATCGATATAAAAAAACTGCCATAATCTAGAAAAATTTTACAGATATGTGCTTACTTTCATTTAAGAAAATTCCCAGTATAAACAGAAAAAGTTGTAACCAATGTTAAAAATATTATTTATGAAACTTACTATGCTTAGAAAAGCACTTCCACAAAGATAAGTTTTCTCAAAATCATAAAAGTGAAAAATAAAAAAAAGAAATAACCAGATTTTTAAGAAATTTTTAAATTAAAAGCACATCCCACTTAAGGATTTTAAAGACGTTGTATGTATATATGCCTCCTTAAGGCCATCTATCTACCTAAGCAGACATACATCACTCCATCCATCCATCCATTCACTCCAATAAAATCATCATTTGTCTTGGCCTTAACCGCCTGAAACCGCCAATCATTGGCTCGAACATTAACAATCATGCCAATTTTCCTTGGTTTGTAAGGAATTTTTGTGAAAACGTTTCATCACTTCAACACGGTCCACAGGCCCCAGCAACTCAACACAAAAAAAAGGCTCATTTAAATAACAAGCGAAAACTGTTAAGCTAACATATCGATAAGGAAACTACAAACAACCACACAAAAAAAATAAAGAAACTTAGAAGAAATAAAAAGGCCGCCTTTTGGCTGTTTGCAACAGTCGAAGCCGCCGACGCCAGTGTTGCGCATGCGTCTTTGGCGATATGAATAATGATGATGCCACCAGCAAACATGAATGAAGAACGTACGCATGCGCATCAAGCAAAGACACACACACACACGGCTGGTGAGGATAATGATGATGAAGGATGTTGAGAGAGTGGCACACAGGCAGACAAACACTACCAACATTTCTTCGTAGAGGCCACTAAAGGCAAAAGAAAAACCAAAAACCTACAACAAAACGCGAGGACGTCATCTACGTCGAAGAAGAAAAAGAAGCTCTAACTCGTTGATGCTGTTGCTGATGATGATGATGATTTATGCAAATTCTTAAAGATTCTGGGTTAACGAAAAAAAAACCAAAGTGGTGTGGCTGGCTGCTGGCGATTGGTTGGCTCTGCTATCGTCAAGTGTCTTAAACATAATAGGCCTTAATGCCCCGGCATGGTGGATGGAACTCGCTCGTCGATGGTGGGTCTTATAATTTCCATAACAACTTAATTCACTAAGCCAACCGAAAGTGAGAAGTCTATAACAGCGTCAACAACGAAAACCACAAAGACAACAGAACACAACAGAAAGAAAAAAAAAAACGCGACAGACTTTAAATTGTTTAAACAATGTGTGAAAAAGATTTACGGACAGCCCCTTGCGTCGAAGACAAATGAAAATATATTCCTCGAGTGATCACACCAGCAAATGAAGACGACCCAACATCTCATGAAGCCTCAGAGTGATGTGTTAATCAAGTTTGGGTGTTGTTTCTTGCTATGATTCGATTCACACAAATGAATTCCTAAACAAAAATGATTTAAATTTTGTGATAATCCAAAAAAAGAAATAAACCGCAGCAGTTATCACGGTATGTGAAACTCCAACACCTAAAAAAGTGTTAAAATATGATCTATGAAATAAATTCCGCCAGAGAAATGATTTAAATTTTTGAAGAAAACCATAACAAAAAAACCAAAACGTGATTTCTAAACAAACAACTAAATTATAAAAAAAGTGTTAATAGCCCAGTGATGTTTATATTTAAAAAAAATCGATTCCAATGAAAAGTGATCTGTAATAGTAAAACAAAAATATAAAAAAAAAATTCCTAGAAATCTCTGCTCGACAACATTCTTAAGCCTTTGTTTAGTGCAAACATTTGCTTAATTGAATTCATAGAATTTTATTGACACCCCCCGCATACTATGAGACTTCGATTATTTCCTGTGTCCTCACCATCACCATCGTTGTTGCCATTGTCATCATCGCTGTCACCATTGAAAAAAGTTCGAAGAAGCATATCAGCAAATTGCCCGGGAATAAACAAGAAATGTGGCATAAACGCAACAAACTCTTGATATTTCTACTTTGGATAATGAAAATAAGGTGATTATTATTACTATTTCTATATTTAACACTTATGCAAACGTTAAACTAGTGCTGAAATGGTTTTTCTTTGTTTAAAGTAGGGTAAATTTGTTACATTGGGATTTTTACTGAGTAAATAAAACAAATTGTGATTTTTGGTCAAGAAAGTTTACATAAAAAAAACGGAGCCGAGTATATAATACCCTACACCACCTGGTGTACGTTAATGCTAATGTTTGCTAGTTTTGCCCATGAACATTCCTCTAAGGAACAGGGGCAAACTTCTCACATATCAATGAGTGCAGTCCGATTCAAGTTTAAGCTCAATGATAAGGGGCCTTTTTTTCATAGCCGAGTCCGAACCACGTGCTGCAGTGCGACACCTTTTTGGAGAGAAGTTTTACATGGCATAGTACCTCACAAATGTTGCCAGCATTAGGAGGGGAAAAGCACCACTGAAAATTCTGATGGTCTCGCCAGGATTCGAACCCAGGCGTTCAGCGTCATAGCGGACATGCTAACCTCTGCGCTACGGTGGCCTCCTTTGGCACAATTTTGGCCCAAATTTTTAAAACATTTAGCGTGAGTTGTTTTATTTAAAAACCCAATGTGAGTGCAAAATTTCATATAAATCGGTCTAGATTAAGACATAGCTCCCATATATATCTTTTGTCCGATATGGTCTTTTTGGGGCTGTAGAAGCCACATCTCTACAATATAGTGCGTGAGATGTTCAATTTGAATATGAACCGAGATGTATGAAATTTTGCACACATATGAAGACGTCAAATAAAGCTCCCCGTGCCAAATTTGGTAAAGATCGGGGCAAAATTGTGGCTGCTACAGCCATAAAATTCCATATCGGATGAAATACATATATGGGAGCTATATCCAAATCTGAATCGATTTTTATAAAATTTTCCACACATATGAGGACGTTGAATAAAACACCCCATGTCTAATTTTGTAAAGATCCGAACAAAATTGTGGCTGCTACAGCCATAAAATTCCATATCGGATAAAAGATATATATGGGAGCTATATCTAAATTTGAACCGATTTTTATGAAATTTTGTGGTAGTATTGAAACTTCAAAGAAAACATTTCGTACAAAATTTTCTAAAGATCTTACAGCCTTAAAACTCCATATCGGATGAAAGATATATATGGGAGCTATATCTAAATCTGACTCGATTTTAATAAAATTTTGCATAAATATGAGGACGTTGAATAAAACACCCCATGTCTAATTTGGTAATGATCGATCGATCGGGCCAAAATTGTGGCTTATACAGCCTTAGAGCTCGATATCGGATTAAAGATATATATGGGAGCTATATCTAAATGTGAAGCGATTTCGTTCAAAATCAATAACTTTCGTCCTTGGGCCAAGAAAGAGACTTGTGCAAAATTTCACGACAACCGGACAATAAATGCGACTTGTAACTTGATCACAAGAATACAGACGGACATGGCTAAATTGAATCAGGAAGTGATTCGAAGCCGATCGGTATACTTATCAATGGGTCTAGCTCTTCCTCCTTCTAAGCGTTGCAAACAAATGCACAAAGTTATAATACCCTGTACCTCAATGGTGGTGTAGGGTATTATCAAACTGTTGTTGTTGTTTGTTTGTTCGTCTGTTCCGTATAGACTCAAAAACGGCTAAACCGATTTTCATAAAATTTTTACAGATGGTTGAGTTTGAGCGCCCGGTGAAAATAGGGAACTAAATTTATTCATATCCGAAGGGGAGGGGGGGGGGGGGTGGACTCTCCCACATGCCCCCATTTTCAAAAACGTCAGATCTCGAAGATGCGTGCACCGATTTAAGCGAAATTTTGCATGCCACCTAATGGTACCCCAAAAACATGAAATTTGTATACAATTTTAGGGTCAAATAACCTGGGGGGGACGCCCCATCCTAGAACCCACCCGAACGTACATGTTTACCGCTTTAAGCAATTAAAAAAATTATTAAAAAAACCACCCTACATGACACTCTTACCTTACTTTACTTTAATTGGCTATGACAGAATATTTGCTCCATTAGCCGAACTAAGAATAGCGTTAAAAGCGCCTCGATCTACTGCGTTCATTCTAATATCTCTGAAACCAAGTTTCGAGGTGTCTCCCGCCACTTTATCTTTCCATAGGGCTTTTGGTCTTCCCGGTTTGCGTGTACCACCGTGTTTGCCTTCAAAAGACTTCTTTGCTGGAGCTTCTTCGTCCATTCTGACAACATGATCTAGCCAACGCAGTCGTTGTATTTTGATGCGTGTAACTATGCTATCGTCGTCATACAGCTCGTGGTTCATACGCCTATATTCTCCATTAACGCAAACTGGTCCATATATTTTACGAAGAATCTGTCTCTCAAATACTCCAAGCACTACCTCATCTGCTTTCACAAGTACCCATGCTTCAGAACCATATAACAATGCGGGTAGTATCAGTGTCTTGTATAGTGTAATCTTCGTCTTTCGAGAGGTGGCTTTGTTTTTAAACTGCTTACTTAGTCCAAAGTAGCATTAGTGATTGGGGGATCACCCCACTTCCCAAATCACCCCTAAATCGGGCATATTTCCCGCAATGTCAATTTGGGGCTCAAATGAAAGGAATTGGAGGGTGGAGCAAGAATTGATACCCACTTTCGGGACCATTTTTCTGGAGATCTACCCCTTTCCCAAAATATCCCACAAACAGCAATTCTTTTCTGACCATCGCAATATGGGGCTCAAATAAAGGTATTTGGGAGTAGAATACGAATTTGATATCCAAATGTAGGACCCTGTATTTTAGGTATCACCCCTTCCTCAAAACACCCCCAAAGGGTAAAAATTTTTCGACCATGCCAATATGTGGCTCAAATGAAAGGTATTTGAGATTAGAAAACGAATTTGATAACCAATTTTGGGGCCATGTGTTTCGGGGACACCTCATCCTGTAGACTCCCCTTAAACCAATGACAATATGGGGTTTTAATTATTGGTATTTGAGAGAAGAGCACGATGCTGATATTTTTTCAGGCCCAAGTGTCTGGAGGACCACCTAAGCCCCGAAAACACCCCTAAATCATACACCTTACGTCCAAACTTAAATTCGTAGACCAATAAAGATCATATGGGATTCAGATAAAGGTACTTGTATTGTTAAACTGTTAGTCAAGCAATATACTATTTTCATAGCATGGTATTTCAATAAAAGCTCTTTAATGGTCAAAAGCAAATGTTCAAAGGAAAGTTTTGTTCATATGAAGTAAATGAAGGCGCAGCGGAGCGGGCCCGGTCCAGCTAGTAATTATATAAGTAACATATACTTATAAATATAATTATATTATATATTCTATAATTATATACTACATATGCTGCTAGATCAATATTTAGATTTCACAAGCTAGGGGGAGTAATAGGTCACACAATTATACCCCTAAACGTATGCTACACTTAAAAGTGCCTCATTACCATATAGGGTGTTTTCACATCGCCTTTGCCCTTTCCAACCAAAGCCGGTGCTTCAAATGTTACTTGTTTACCAACCAAACTGGGTGGCTGACTTTGAGTTGCTACATATTTAAATAAGCAATTCGCGCGTGCGCACACACAAACCAACTGGGGGTCTGCGGCTTAAATCCATTAAATATTGACTTGAAGCAATCATATTTTGCATTTGTTATCACAACGAAAGGTGGCAAATGACAGAAAATTATCGAACTTCAATGGGACCAACTTTCGAGAGAGCTAACAGAGAGTATCTGAACTTGGCATTGACATTCAAACGAAAAAAAAATCAATGCTAATTAGATTGGTCAGAACTCTAACAGCCCCAATGAGGCCCAATACTATTTATCAACTATTCTCTGGGGTGGGGGTAGGGGGGCAAGCATGCGAACTTATAAACATGGCCAACTTTTGATGACTGATTAATTGAATTTCTCAATGGCTCTGTCAGCCGGTGGTGACAGATCAATTAACGATCCGGAGATAAAAATCGGCTTTGTAACTGACTTTTTTTTTTGTCTTGCTCGCGTTTTTGCGATTTTGAGTGTTTTCGGTTTAGGAAAAACGCTAAGCTCTTTGTTAGCTGTCACTTCTGATTATCGTGATCGAAATCTTAAGGCTAAAAAAAGGCACTTAGTACTGAAATCCAAGATAATCTGGAGTAATCGAGACCCAGAGCTGGTCGCTAAGACTAAACTCTTGCGGGCTGCTTGGGCGGAAAACTCTTAAAGCTGATTAACAATTGAAATGAAGCTAATTAATTGAAATAATTAACACTGGGGAGAATACATGTGTTAAAAGCTGTTGCAATACCAATCAGTCTCCTAGGCTGTGCGCGAGTCTGTCCGCATGTCTGTCTATTCATATGTTCAAGTCGGGTATGCACTTTTTTTATTAAGACATCTAACGCGTGAGCCATGACTTATATCCGTCTGTCTGTCTGTCTGCCTGCCTGTTCACCTGGTCCACCATTGCAAGGCATGGCTCAATTCGGAATAAAACAAAAACGACAAAAACGAAGCAATTGGACATGACAGTTGCATGTGGCAACAAATGGTAGATGGATGGATGGATAGGTAGATTGGTGAATAGATTGGTAGATAGCTTTGCCAATAGACATTCAAATGGATATTGAGGGACGTGCAAATGGGGAGATCAATAGATCACTTGGCCGATAAATAAATTGCGGTTGCAGATTTATATAATGCACCACTTTGTCACACTGACATTGACATGTTTACATTGACATTTGTTTGGTACTAAATTTTTGCTCCTTCTAAGCCGCTAAAAGGCATTGGCTTTTGGACCCAATGTATGTCATTGCACTTGGTGGCTGGTGAGGTTAGATTGGCTTGATTGGATGAACGTTTTTTTTTTTCTATAAAAAAAACCCAAAGAAAATGGATTTCATATATTTTTACGAATGACTTTTTTGTGTAAGTTAATTAAAGCGAGAGAGCAGGTAAGATTTCAATATTGCATTCATCGACAAAAAAAATATTTCTCAACACTGTTTCCTATTTTGATGATAGTGAGAAAATTTACATTTTACCATATTAAAATTTCCTTCAAATATCATTGAACGAAAGAAACTGCACCCTGTTTAACAATAAATAAATGGTAGTTGACGCTTCCCGAGATCTGAGGAGGCCATCGTAGCGCAGACTCCGCCTATGACGCTGAACGCCTGAGTTCGAATCCTGGCGAGAACATCAGAATAAATTTTCATTGGGGGTTATCCTCTTCTAATGCTGGCGACATTTGTGGACTCGGCTATAAAAATGAGGCCCCCCACCATTGAGCTTAAACTGGAATTGGACAGCACTCATTGATATGTGAGAAGATTGCCCCTGTTCGTTAATGGAATGGGCAAAATTGCATTACATCCCGGGATCTGGTGCAATACGTAAATCTGATCGATGTTGGATGGAAAATTTCCACGGCCGTACTCATCGGCCCATATAGAAAATCGGCTTTATTTGGAATGATCTGTTTCTAACGTGCCCATCCTTAGATCTGGCTTAATTTGCATGTCTGGTAGATTTTGTATAGAGAAGATTCACAACCATAATGATAGGACCCATATTTGATTAGGGGCCATACTTAATTTTCAGTAATACGCTTTTATTGTCTTGTCTCCATTCTTGTGCCCTGGATATAGTACATTGCAAATGCAAACTTGCCCATGAACATTCCATTAAGGAACAGGGACAAAAAATGGTATGGCACGCCGCTCGGACTAGGCTATAAAAAGGAGGCCCCTCATCATTGAGCTTAAACTTGAATCGGACAGCGCTCTTTAAGGTTAGATGTTAACCCCTGTATATAGAACATTAAGGTTCCATTCATTGTATGCGTTTAAAGCGTGTTACTTTACAGCGTGTCAACTCCAGACTTAAACAAGTAAAAAGGAATTAAGTTCGACCGGGCCGAAATTTGTATACCCACCACCTCGGGTATATATGCAAACCACCTTTCATCAAAATCCAATGAAAATTGCATACCTTATGTCCTAAGCAACTTTATCGAAATGTGTTCCGATTTGGACCAAATGCTACAAGCCATTGTTCAATTGTGTATAACAAAATATTGGTCTTTCTCGATCGAACCATATACGATCTTTACCATATACGACACAGATGTCGATAAGTCGCTGTGTCAAATCTCAGTGAAATGGGATTATAAATGTGATTTTTATGGGGCCAAGACTTTAAATTGAGATATCGGTCTACATGGCCGCTATATTTAAATCTGGACCAATTTGAGCCAAGTTACAGAAAAATGTCGAAGAGCCCAACACAACTCACTGTCCCAAATTTCGCTGAAATCGGACAATAAATGCGACTTTTATGGCCCCAAAACCCAAAACCGAGAGATCGGTCTATATGGCAGCTATATCCAAATCTTAACCGATCTGTGCCATATTGCTGAAGTATGTCCAGGGGCTTAACTTAACTCACTATCCCAAATTTCGACATCGCACAATAAATGCGCCTTTTATGGGCACAAAACCTTAAAACGAGAGATCGGTCTTTATGGCAGCTATATCCAAATCTGAACCGATCAGGGCAAAATTAAATGAAGATGTGGAAGAGCCTAAGACAACACACTGTCGCAAATTTCAGCAAAATCGGATAATAAATGTCGCTTTTATGGGCCTATAACCCTAAATTGGAGGATCAGTCTATATGGCAGCTATATCCAAACCTGAACCGATCTAGGCCAACATAACGAATGATGTCGAAGGGCCCTACACAACTCACTGTCAGAAATGTTCAGCAAAATCGGGTAATAAATGTGGCTTTTATGGGCCCAAGACCCAAAATCGGCCGATCGGTCTATATTGGGGCTATATCAAGATATAGTCCGATATAGCTCATCTTCTAACTTAACCTGCTTATGGACAAAAAAAAAAGAATCTGTGCAAAGTTTCAGCACATTATCTCTATTTTTAAAGACTGTAGCGTGATTTCAACAGACAGACGTACAGACGGACGGACATGGCTAGATCGTCTAAGATTTTTACGCTGATCTGGAATATATATACTTTATAGGGTCGGAAATGGATATTTCGATGTGTTGCAAACAGAATGAAAAAATGAATACACCACAATCCTTCGGTGGTGAGTATAAAAACGCAAATGTCTTGTTTCACTCTTTGTTAGAAAATTCTGAATAAAATCCTGGTCGTATCATAGGTGCCTTCAGTGAGTCTTTTGTTACTGCTGCGACGAATTTACATCAGCTTGTTGGGACGCAGCACACCAGAGGTAGGTACTGCCCTTTACATTCAGAGTTTTTATACCCACCACTGAAAGACGTATGTAGCACTTGGAATTATCCATTTCCGACCCTATAAAGTATTGCACATATTCGTGATCCTAACCATGGTGCAGGGGCGAGAGACCCAACAAAGTCTAACCCGAAGCCTTTCGGGTTGACGGAGTCCAAATTAAAAGTGTGGGCTACGAACGAGCATGTAAGCCTGTGGAACAACGAAACGGTCGGTAGGACGACGAAAATCCTATGGGGAGATCCGGACTGTGATAAGAAGAGCCTGTTAGTGATAGGAAGCAAGCAGGAGGTCAGTAAAGGTTTCTGTATCCTAGCGGGACACATAGACCTAGAGCTCACCTATGCAATATCGGTGCGGCAAGTGATACCATGTGCAGGGCATGCGGGAAAGATTATGAGATGTTGAAGCATTTCCTATGTCATTGCACGGCTTTCGCGGCTAACAGATACCGGCACTTACCGGTGGGGCGTGGTATGGAAAACAATTAAGGAATTTGTAAGTAGCACGGAATTTCTGACTTAAATTTTCTTTTTCGAGGTTACTTTTTGTTATGTATGTGTGCACAACAAGCCGATTGCTGTCTTAGGTGTATGTCCATAGTGGCATGTGGCGGATTAATATACGCACCCTTTTTTCAATTTGCAAATGAAAATTTGCCCATAAACATTCCGATTCGAGTTTTTTTAAGCTCAATGATAAGGTGCAAATTTCAAATTTTGCCCATGGACATTCCACTAAGAAACAGGGGCAATCTTCTCACATATCAATGAGTGCAGTCCGATTCAAGTTTAAGCTCAATGATAAAGGACCTCCTTTTTATAGCCGAGTACGAACGGCGTGCCACAGTGTGACACCTCTTTGAAGAGAAGTTTTACATGGCATAGTACCTCACAAATATTGCCAGCATTAGGAGGAGAAAACCACCGCTGAAAATTTGTTCTGATGGTCTCGCCAGCATTCGAACTCAGGCGTTCAGCGTCATAGGCGGACATGCTAACCTCTGCGCTACGGTGGCCTCCACTCAATAATAAGAGGCCTCCCTTTTAAAGCCGAGTCGGAACGGCGTGCCGCACTGCGACACCTGTTTATAGAGAAGTTTTTCAATCTAACCTGTGTGAGGACACAATGCCAGACATGAACTAATTTAGGGGCATGTTTTTATTTTAACTTAGATTTTCTTTTTCGAGGTTCCTTTTTAGTATTTATAGCGCACACCAAGCCGATTACTGGCTAAGATTAACCTAACTTAATATATTCGTGATATAACAGTCTCCCTTGCGAGCAAATACGAATGCTGTAATAAATTTTGGAATAATTCGTGTTAAAATCCCTAAGCCTTTTAAGTGTGGCTTAGGTTTCTGAAGAATATGGCATATAACTCAAACTTTAATGATCTTTTATTTGGAAATGCGGAAACAATCTGTCTGAAAGCTTCTTCAATCATACAATTATAGGCCGGATATGCATTAAAGCATACAAATCATTGCCAACTTCCTTCTGTCTCACATTTCACTGTCAAGCAGCCATGGTCTTGCAAATTGACTACTCCCTTGTCAATTTGCCAAAAGACAATTTAGACATGTCATAATCTGCAAATGAAATCAATAATTTCATATATAGAGCTTGTGGGGTCTAATCATGATCAATTGTAATTTTTTTTTTTTAAATTTTGCATTTTCTCCACAACCCATAGGAAAATGCGAACTAAATGCTATACTCATTGTTGTTGTTTGCCTTTGTTTGTTGTCTGCTGAAAAAAAAGAAACCTTTCAATAACATCAAAACTTATGTAAATTGTTATCGGCGGTATAAAACGCCTAAACTCAATGATGTTTCTTTTCTCTGTTGGCAGCAGACTTGGCATTCGCCACAATTACCTGGAGGGAATGACGAAATAGTAAGAAAGAGATCGAAAGAAACTCATTAAAATGTCCAATTAAATTAAGAAAAACAAAATGCTGCAACAAATCCTGGTAAGGCGATTGACTGCATGCGCAACACAAAAATCATGAGCTTGCAGCTAAAAAACAACGTTTGTTAAAGACGCAAAACAACAATTGCGAAATTTTCTTAAAATTAAAAGATGGAAGAAAAATTGAAGGAATCAAAAGTTTCTAAAACTGAAGAAATAGGAAAAAGAACCATGAGGCGGGGTTATTCAATTGAAGTAGTTTTGAAAAAAATTTCATTTGTGTTTAAAAATCTTCAATTTTAGTAGTCGTAACATATGCTCTTATTATGACTTGAATAAAAGGCTATATAATTATTCGATATCTGAAGTGTTTCCTTTATCCCAATTTCAAAAATACCAGATTTCGGAGATTAGAATTTTTGTACGATAATAAATAGTTACTCAAAACCACGAATCTGAGGACATATGGGAATCTGAATTTCAAAAACCCTCTAGAAGATATGTAAACCAATCGTGACAATATGGAATTTAAATGAAAGTTAATTGTCCGGGGTTCTTCCGCATCCACAAAATCCCTCAATAGAACAAGTAGACTGATAATGGCAATTTGTGCTTCAAATGAAAAGATTTTAAAAGTACTGTAAGAAAATGGCAAAAAATAAGGGCTCAAGTGTGTGTGGGTCTAACCTAACCCAATAAAAGATTATAAGGGATTTAAAGACTAATCTGGACAATATAGGACCAAAATGATAGATATGGGGGAAGAGTACGAAACTGGCATCAAAATATAGGAGCAATTACATGACAGCCGGTTGTACGTACCGGACTGACCCGATGGAGTCCTTCATAGGCATGTTGCTTCAATGTATAACACAGTGCATAAATATGAGCGAGAAAGTGGAATAAGGCACGACCAGGGGGTGGCATTTTAACTATTTGAAGGAAGGATTTGAACCCGTCTGCTATGCAAACGATGTTATAATACTTATTGGGGGTAAGGATTCGAACCAACTATGCAGAAGCGCCGAAAGGGTCCTGCATATGGCATATGACTGGGCTAGATCCAGGGGTCTCAATGTTACTCCAGATGAATTACATTTTCGTTTTCTGGTCTCCAATTCCTTTCATTTGATACCCTTATTGTGCCCATCAGAGATGGTCCGTAAGACGATTTTTTAGGTTTCCGACTGTCAAAAAGTTGTAGAAGTCGAAAACGTCGTATACTTGTATAAAACGTAGAAAAAGTCGCAAACGTCAGAAACCTTAATAACTCAGTGTAAAAGTTTGATTTTTAACAAATATTATTGTCACTTATTTGTTGTATATAGAAGAAAATTTCGCAATAAAATAATTAAGTTTTTTTTTAATTTTTGCATTTACATTTTTCACACAATAAATTGGAAATATACGCAAATTTCAAGTCAATTTATAAAGTAACGTTTAAGGATTTTTTGTGAAGCAAAAAATCAATAAATTATTAGTTTTCATCAATTATATTTAGAAATTGCAATTATTTTGTATCCTTTTGCAAAATTATTTGCTTCTCCCGTTTTAATTTGCTTTTTGAAAGCTGTTGTAAACGACATATGTTAAAAATGCATGACATCTGAGAAAGTGTCAAGTGAAATGGTACATGGAGTGTTAATTATGTTATTCAAAAACAATACTTAAAAATAACATTACTTATTCAATAAAATACTTAACACGCCATCTTCCATTTCACTTGACATTACCTCACATTAGCATACTTAACACGCCATCTACCATTTCACTTGACACTACCTCAGATCTCATTCATTTTATAACAATATTGGTAAAAATCGTGTAAACCTACGGTAGCTTTTTCTAATTCTGAACCGATTTTTTCCAATTTCAATATTGTTCGTCTCCAGGAGGAAAAAATTACTTATGCCAAAATTTTTAGTTAATCAGATCAAAAATTCGACATATTTTCGTTCGAATTTTTTTTTCTGTCAGAAACCTAGTTTTTTGGCTAGGTTTACGACGTTTTCGACGTATGTAATATACGTCGGAAATGTATGTCATATACGTCACTGTTTCTGACAGGCCATCTCTGGTGCCCATTGGACCAGTTTGGAATATGAGTGGTGTTTTTGGGTAAGGGGGAGGGTCCGCCTCCACCCGATATCTAAAACTTATATAGCCTATATTTTCTTCCAGACAAACGTTTACAATCTATGAAAATTTTAAGAAAATCGGTTCTGCCAAGTATCATATAGTCATTATGGGTATAATGGCGTTTTTGAGTGGTGGCATGACCCCCTATACTTTGATCTGGTTTTGTATGCCAGATTCGAAATTTACTTCCAAATACCTTCCATTTGAGCCCCTTATTGAAATGAACGTCCAATATGTCTGTTTGGGGGAGTTTTGGGGTTGGGGCGGATGGCCGCCATAACATAATACCATATTCGTATTCTACTCTCCAATACCTCTACTCGGTCGATCGGGACAATATAGATATCAAATGGAAGGTATTTTGGATAGGAATGTATTTTGGATATCAAATGGAAGGTATTTTGATATCAAATGGAAGGTACTTTGGATTTTGGGTTGTGATTTTGTCACAAAGGGGAGGGTCCGTTCCCCTTTTCGATACCGAAAAATTATATAGCCAATGTTTCCTTCCAGACCAACCTACACAATATGCGAAAAATTCGAGAAAATCGGTTCTGCCATTTTTCAGTCTATAGGGAACAAACAAACTGAGTCCCATATATCAGTGATTGGCTAATATGTCCATTTTGGGCATTTTTGTGGGGGTGGGGTGACCCCGTATACTTCCATATGAATTTGTATGACAGATTCTTTATCTACTCCCGCATACTTTTCATTTGATACCCATATGGTCCTTATCGGTCCACTTTTAGTTTTGGGTGGAGTGTTTGGGGTAACGGTGGAGGGTTCGCCCCCTTCCATTATCAATAAATTACAAAGCCTATTCCCACTTCCTTACCATATTCGTAATCTACTCCCTAATACCTTTCATTTGAGTTCCATATTGTCATGATCGTCAAATAAACCTATTTTAAGGGGTTTTTGGGCCTGGGCGGCCCCCCAGGTACTGGAATCCAACTTTTATTATGAAATTCGTACTCTACTCTTAAATACCTTTCATATGAATGCCATATTATCCCGATCGGTCCACTTTCATATTTGGGTAGTACTTTTGGAGTAAGGGAGAGGGTTCGCCCCCCTCCGGATATCAAAAAATTATATAGCCTATGTTTCCTTCCAGACCAAACTATACATTCTGTGAAAATTTCAAGGCAATCGGTTCAGCCGTTTTTGAGTCTATACGGAACAAAAACAAAAATCCCAGACAACTTATGGACTTATTAGAACAATGTAGGCCTAAAATGAAAGATATTTGGGCGACAAATACGCAACTGGCATCGAAAATTTCAAGGCAATCGGTTCAGCCGTTTTTGAGTTTATACGGAACAAAAACAAAAATTCCAGATGACTTATGGACTTATCAGAACAATGTAGGCCTAAAATGAAAGATATTTGGGCGACAAATACGCAACTGGCATCGAAAATATAGAAGAGTTTATTGAATTTGTTCTACTGAATCGTTTGGGTTAGGAATATGTAGAGGTCAATTTCTATAAAATTGTGGATGAAATTTTGCAAATGGCGAAACCATCCATCAACTCTACCATCGCGGTACATTATCTGTAAAAGCTTACACATTAAGCGATCAGCAAATTCTTATTACGAAAAGAAAATATCACACATACATATTGGAAATGAAACCAATTCAATATACCTTCTCTTTTAAAAAAAAGCATTTCATTATATAAACTTTGTTAGGGATGTCTTAAAAGAATCAAAGGGGGAAGCGAAATGTATACGGCAAAAACAAAATCAATTTTCCAAACAAACTTTAACCTTCTCTACCCTCAAACATCGTGAGAGTCGATTCGCACGTACTACACAAATTGTGTAAATAGCAATGCCAACAACCGCCAACAACAACAGACAAATGAACTTAGCCATAGCAATACAAAAACAACGAAAACATCTAATTTTGTTGGTTTGTGGTTGTTGCTATTGCTGTTGACGGTGCTGTTATGGCCCCAAATATTCCACCGTGAATCAAACAAAAAAAAAAAAATTCCCCTGAAAGTGTGACAGAGTAGTTTCGGAGATCGTTTCTCATATCTTGTGGGTAAACATTGTAGCAACAGCAGCAGCAGCAAAGCTTAAACTGATGGAAAATTAACTCGCTAACTGACTGATGGACTGGCGGGCGGCTTAAGCCAAGATATTCATCCACAAGCACTGAGACAGCCATGCAAGACATTGTTATACCACTGCAACTATTGCCACCAATCTCTGTTACCACAAAAACGGGACTGCTGTCTTCTGCTTCAACTCCATCTCCATTTTCATAGCCACAAAAATCGAAACACAAACAAAATGAGTTTGCATCCACTTACTTGGGCTTGAGCTGAGCTTCAGCCGAAATTGATGATTTCAATCGGTAAATAAGAAAACAAAGCTTAAAACATTTTAAAAGAGCCCTTTTACACGCGCTTACACGATTTTAATGGATGCAACAATAATGTAATGCAATGCTTCCCCTTCGTCCCTGTATGTGCCGGCTGCCAACATTAAACCCAATGGAGCTGATGCAGCTACAAATGCATCACAGACCAATACACCAACCATGGTAGCTTTTATACAGCTATGCCAGCAGAAAATTGGGGTTACTTTAACAAAACTATTTCCATTGTAAACGATCGTGTAACTTTGTTCTTACACTGCTTTTGGGGAAGGTGCACTGTGATTTGATTGGACTAAAGAAACCTTTTTGGGCAGAAAGATTATGCAGCAGATATGCTTGCAAACAGGTTGTTCACAAGTAATCTGATTAATTTCATAAAATCCAATATGAAATATTGACAACGTTTAACAAACTTGGGTGGTAAATTTTGGGAATTCTTAACAAACATTTCGAGTCAAATGAATTGAACAAGCATGTCCGATGATGAATTTGAATAATTGATAAAGGAAAAAAAGAATTCATGGATTGCATATCGTTGAAGAGGATTCTTGGTTGAACCGTTAAGTGGAGCGAACGTTTAGTTATTTCACGCTGCAAAATTATTCTGTAATTCGCAAAAACGTAGTTATTTTCGGAGAAAGTTTAAAGTTGCTCAAGGATAGCTACGATAGTTTTTTCTATTAGGCGGTTTATAATCTGCGTTTTTTTCCAGTGGAGCGGCAGATCTAGAGCCCGGGATTTGGCTTAGAATGGGCTCCAAAGACCCAACAGCTGCGGTGGTGGTTTCAGGTCATAACATGTTGTCTGAACACATGACATGAAACTATTTTATCCTCGTAGGCTGGAATATAGAGCCCCGACTTGTGTGGTCTTCATAGTTATCACGGGAAGCTTAACTGAGAGCTAGAGGGTGCGTCCACAGTTTGCGGATAGTGGAAAGCTTAATTTTTATGCGGAGTAGCTGCAAATGCAGTCGCGGGCAGTCAGCGATTTTGTGAGGAGGGTCTCAGTGAGGGGTCAGGTGGCACTGACTCTTACTTAAATACTGAGTGCCAATGATGCTCGAGATGACAAGGCGAGTTATTGGCGCAACAACATCAGCGTCTGTTCCTGGGTTAGGGGCGGCTGGAGGCGAGCGTCGGATCTTGAAACAAGCGGCTCGCGACACCAAGGAATACATGTGCCATCCCACAAAATCCATGCCGGTCGCTGGGCCAGTAACCGGACCTCGTGTATTTACAATTACTCTGAGAAACAAAAGAATAGTAAGAACGGACTCCCCAAAGGTTGACAACCCATCAACTGCACCTGGAATGTCCGAACTCTTTACAAAAAAGGTGCAGCATACGCATTGGCGGATATATTGGATAAATACAAGGCAAATATTTTCGCCTTACAACAAGTGCGATGGACAGGAAATGGCGTCACAACAGCACCTAGTGATGACGAACTATACTATAGCTGTCATAACACGAGGCATGAATTTGGCTGTGGAGGCCACCGTAGCGCAAAGGTTAGCATGTCCGCCTATGACGCTGAACGCCCGGGTTCGAATCCTGGCGTGAAATGAAATTTTTCAGCGGTGTTTATCCCCTTCTAATGCTGGCGACGTTTGGAAGGTACTGTACCATTTGGTATGACAGCCATGTAAAAACTTCTCTGCAAAAAGGTGTCGCATTGCGGCACGACATGCGGACTCGGTTATAAGAAGGAGGCCCCATATCATTGAGCTTAAAAAAGCTTGAATCGGAGAGCAGTCAGCATTGCGCTTAAAAAAACTTGCAGCACTCACTAATATGTGAGAAGTTTGGCCCTGTTCCTTAATGGAATGTTCACGGGCAAATTTGCATTTGCATTTGCACGCAGTATAGAAACACCTCTCGACAGACGAAGATTACACTATGCAAGACGCTGATGCTTATCGTGTTGTTATATGGTTCTGAATCTAGAGTACTTGTGAAAGCAGACGTGGTAGTGCTTGCAGTGTTTGACAGAAAAATTCTTCGTCAGATGTATGGACCAGTTTGCGTTAATAGAGAATATAGGCGTCGTATTATCTACGCGCTGTATGACGACGATAACATAGTTACACGTATCAAAATACAACGGCAGCGTTGGCTAGGTCATTGCTGAAGCTTAATCTAATCTTGATAAAAAAAAAATTATTAGCAAAATATAAAGAAATTGTCCAAAGTGCCACAAGTTTTGCGGCGCTAAATTGGTCATTTCGCCCATAGTGCGCAGTCAGCGAAAAGGCTGCGGTAACCTGGAGGGCATCTCATCCCCAAAAGAACTAAGGCCAACAGTAATAATGTCGGTTCATGCACCCGTGCTAATGTCGCTAAGGAGAGCTTGGTGAGGATAGTTGTTGACAAGAACAGGGCTGCATACCTGGGGACAATTGGAGCGTGGTAGTCAATCGGGCCGATACAAACTAATTGCTTTCAACGTTCAATTGAAATGTATTGTTGCGCCCTATAAAAGATTGGAAAGATTTTGCCGACCGCTACACTGTATTTAGTCAAGAAGGAAGATATTTCTTCTCAACCAATGGTATACAAATGGAAATCAAGGGTTACTTCAAATCCTGAATCCATACTTGGGGACTAAGGGACTGAAATCTCAATCTTTAAACCAGCGACTACCAGATTGGTAGATTGAATGAGGGTGATGGTGATGGGAGATATGCAGTATTCATACTAATCGCCGGCTCTCGGTTGGGGTGCCTAGGGTGGCCGATACCAAATTTTTGTTTTTGGGTTAATATAAGAGGGCAAACAAAATTTTGCTTAAGTCGCGCCACCCATCTCTGAGATCTGGCATTTCTAAAAACTAGGATAAGGGCGAGGGTTAGCACCCCCTTGAGATATCAAAACATTAAGTACCCTTTTTCACCCCATATAAACAAAAAGACAAACAAGAGATAAACAAACAAACCAACACAATATGACCACTGTCGTACAGGGTATTTTAACTATGTCCATTTGTTTGCAACGCTAAGGAGGAGAAGGGCTAAACCTACGAATAAGTATACCGATCGGCTTAGAATCACTTTCTGGTTCGATTTAGGTACGTCCGTCTGTCAATGTATTCTTGTAATCAAGGTAATGGTCGCATAAACTATTGCTCCGGTCACTTTTCTGATCCAAAGATAAGCGCAATTAATTTTGAAAAACCCCACAATTTTGATCCGAACAAATTTTTGCATGAGATATTCTATTTGTGTATAAAATGTCATCAAAATAAGATAAGATTTAGATATATCTCCAATATATATCTTTCATCCAATATGGAGTTTTAAGGCTGTAGAAGCCACAATTTTGATTTCGACCTATATAATATTTAGCTGCGCCCGACTTTAGCCTTTCCTTACTGATTATATATAAGAATAGAGAAAATCTTAAATAATGAGTGATTTTGTAGCAATTATCTTAATGACAATACCTGTTTAAACAGCTCACGAACGTTTCGTGTTTTGTTTCACTGTCAAACATCATTAGTTTGGTCTATAATTAAACCATGAATCGTCTTGCAAACCAACAGCGCTTGCAAAGTATTGAATTGTTCAATCAAAATGCGTGCTCAGTTAAGAAAGTTCATCGCGCGCTTCTTCCATTTTACGACGATGCTCATTTTTGGCTCAATGGGTACGAAAATAAGCAGAATTGTCGATTTTGGAGTAAAGATGAGCCAAAAGCATTGCAAGAGCTACCAATGCATACAAAAAAAGTCACAGTTTGGTGCGATTTAAGGGCTGACGGCATAATTGGAACGTACTTCTTTCAAGATGATGCGAATCGTAATGTAACTGTGAATGGTGAGCGCTACCGTGAGATGATATCCAACTTTTTTTTTTGCCCAAAATGCAAGAGCTTGGCTTGCCTGACATGTGGTTTCAACAAGACGGAGCCACATGCCACACAGCATGCGTCACAATAGGCTTATTGAGAGGTAAATTCGGTGAACATTTTATTTCACGTTCGGGACCGGTCAATTGGCCGTCTAGATCGTGAGATTTTACGCCTTTAGACTATTTTGTTGTGGGGCTATGTTAATGCCCATGTCCATACAGACATATCCGCTTCAATTGACGCATTGGAAGACAGCATTGAAGCATTTATTCGTGAGATACCGGCCGAAATGTTGAAAAGAGTATGCCAAAGTTGGACTAAGCTGATGGACCGTTTTAGGCGCAGTCACGGTCAACATTTGCATGAAATTATATTTGAACATTAAAAGAATATGGAACGTACTATCGATTCATGAATTTTTCTTAATTTTATGTTTTTTTTTTCGAAAAAATTTCCTATAATTCTTAAAAAATCACCATAAATTGAAATCTGAAGCAATTTCTTGCAGATTTGTGGCTGGGCCAAAAAAAAAGTCCGCCAAATTTTAAGATACTTATATAAAAATTACGACCTGTAGTTTCTACATAAACTAACAAGGACAGACAGACGGACGGACAGACAGACGGATGGAAAAACAGGTTGACATATCAAAATCGAATCAGAAAGTGATTCTAAGGCGATCCGCATGCTTATCAATGGGTGTGTCTCCCTAGCTTCTGGGTGTTATGCACAATTTCACTTAGTTGCAATACCCTGCACCACACTAATGGTGCAGGGTATAAAAATAAATAACATTATTTCATTTCCTCAAAATTCTTCCTCATTTCTCTAAACTTGGCAACCACTCTGTAGTAAATTAAATGCGGCCACCGTTTCAAATCTCCTTATAAGGTTCAGTTGGTGAAAAGTACCGATTTTTCCTTGTTGACCATTTCGGAATAAATTTCTTTTTCGTTTTTTGGTTTTGGTGGTTTCTTCAACATGCCATTAATGGTCAACAGATGCCAAAACCAAGACAAAGTAAACCAAGCCAGTGATGATCAAAGAGAGAGAATCACATGAAGAGTTTCGCGGAGGGTGGACAGCAAAAATGTGATCAAGATCAAATGTAGCCACAAAAGGTTTTCTATGCCTTGGTTGTTTGTGTGTTGCCAACAAAATTCATGTTGAGGAAGGAATGCAATATCGCGCAATGATCACAAGAAATGCTGAGCGACCAACTTGGCCGGCCAACAACAAGTCAGTCAAACAAGCAGGGCAGCTAGGCAGCTAGTCAACAAACATCAACTATGGGAGTCTTCAGCCAAGGAGATAATGTTCAACAACTGACAATAACACAAAAAATGACTGAAGTCAGTCAATTTTCAACAACAACAGCGCCCAACAATAAAATAGAAAAAAAAAAATATGCACAGCGAAACAGTAAAACGAGAAATAAAAAACAGAACGCGAACACAACTTTGGGAATGCGAACGCAAAGACTAGAGTTCTATGTCCGTCCAAGGGTCCAAACTTTTTGAGATGATTATGGCAGGATCATGAAGTATATGAACACTTTTGTTTGGCCCCCATTCCATGCCAATGATGTTGCTGTTGTTGCTTTTATAGTTAATATAACCACAGATGATTATGATTATTGCCCTCTACTCAAACTGCGCAGACGCACATCAATCTTAGCATTGCTGCTATTCAATACCAGCAAAGCGGTGAAAAAAAGGAAACGCGAATAACACGCTGCACGTTGGAGGTATCCATCCATCCAGCCTCCTATATTTTCAAAAGCTTGGCAACAACAATGAGATCTAAAAACTCAATGCTGTAGAGGGAGGTACGAGCCACACAACAAAGCAGAAAAAAATACGGCTCTTGATGTTGTTTACGATGGGAAGGTTTTACTTGACCAGCCTGTTACTGTTAGCCATAATGTTGTTGCCTTATTGCTGCTGATATATGCCATAGATTTGTTGTAATGACCATAACAGCAGATTTAGTTCAGTTTTTGTTTTCGTTGTTCTTGTAGTTGTTGTGAAAGATTTTGTTTTTCTTCTGTTGTTGTTGATGCCGGTCCAATGACCAGTTAGTTTATGAAAAACTTTTCTTAAAAAAGGAATCTTATAAGCCGGGTCCTAACTAAGCATTTGCTTGCACGTAATAGCCAAGCCAGTGGCCAATCTTTCAAAGCCTTTGAGACTATTATACTATGCTGCAGTCCATCCTTCCATCCATCAATCACAATATGCAAGGAAATAAAACTATTTTTGGTTTTAAATTATTGTTTTTAACTTTGTCAATGAGTTGTTACTCCAGTTAACCATTTGTCGCAAATGACAAAAAAATAAAAATTTAAGCCATAAATAAAAGTCATAAATTAAGGGAAAGTAAAAGGAGGCTATTTACCCATTGCTAGAGCAATTGAGTATTTATGGTATTTTTGTAATAGTATAAGAAAAATGGAAAAGTTGACAACCGGTACTATCGGCTGGAAAATACTCCTGCATCAATAATTGTATAGAGCACAATGGCGCGCCACCGCACAGTGGAGCGGTTCAAGTTTTTTCTTTGCAAAAATCATATTTTTTGAAGCGAGTAAGATAATTGAATGATTTAAACGGCATATGATAGATAAGTGTTCAGTCTATAAAATAAATGTATGAAAAAGGTGCTTTTAGGTGCTTATTTCTAGTTATCAAACTCAAAATTTGTGGAAAAATGGTAACTAAGTGGAGTAAATGTTTTTTTTACAAGTCATTGGTCTTTTTGGTAGCTATATTCATATATAGACCGATCTAAACCATATATGATGATACGGATGTCGAAAATCCTAACACAACTAACGGTTTCAAATTTCGGTGAAATAGGACAATAAATGCGCATTTCATTGGCCCAAAACCTTAAATCGAGAGATTGGTCTATATGGCAGCTATATCCAAATCTGGACCGATCTGGGCCTAATTGAAAAAGGATGTCGAAGGGACTAACACAATACCCAGTCCTCAATGTCGGCTACATCCGACACTAAATGCGCCTTTTATGGGCCCAAAACTTTAAATCGGGAGATGGGTCTATTTGGTAGCTATATCCAAATCTGGAGCGATCTGGGCCAAATTAAAGAAGGTTATCAAAGAGCCTAGCTCAACTCACTGTCCCAAATTTCAACGAAATCGGACAATAAATGCGCCTTTTATGGGTCCAAGACCTTAAATCGAGAGATCGTTCTATACGGCAGCTACATCCAAATCTGGCCCAAATTGAAGAAGAATGTCGAGTGGCTTAACACAACTCACCGACCCGAATTTCAGCAAAATCGGATAGTAAAAGTGGCTTTTAAAGGCCTAAGAGCTTAAATCGGCGGATCGGTCTATATGGGGGCTATATCAAGATATAGTCCGATATGGCCCATCTTCGAATTTAATCTGCCTATGGACAAAAAAAGAATCTGTGCAAAGTTTCAGCTCAATGTCTCTATTTTTAAAGGCTGTGGCGTGATTTCAACCGACAGACGGATGGACAGACGGAGGACATGGCTAGATTGTCCTAGATTTTTACGACTATCAAGAATATACTTTATGGGGTCGGAATGGCAAAATGAATATATCCTCATCCTTCATCCTCATCTAGGCACTTCTACGGAAGCTGGAAAGAGAATCAGATCCCCTGAAGAGCATAGCACTGCCAAGACGCTGAAGAAGAAAAAGAGCTCCCGCTTTTAAGTACTCTGGGAAGACATTGTCCCGCCGAGGGAGACAAAGTCGGAATAGCAACGAAGGAAGCGCGCACGGACACAGGGGAGAACTGTGACTTCCAAAAGGATGCCACAGCCATCCCGGAAGGGGAAAATGGTCGCTGAGAAAGGCAAGGAGCCGCCCTCTAACGCCGAAGTGGCACGGAAGCACAGCAGAGATGAGATAACTTATGTAGTCATCGACATCGGCCGATTATGTTTTTTCCCCAGAGTTGTCAACGTCGGAGCATACCTGGCATCACTTTATCTGCCTTTCGACTCTCCGACACAGCTGCAACGGTTGATGAGGAAAGCAAAACAGACAGGAAATAAGGTACTAATAGGGTGCGATGCGAACTCTCACCACATTTAGTGGGGTAGTACGAACTTTAATAAGCGGGGCCAAGCCCTGGCAGAATATTAACAACCCAATAACACTAAATTAGGTTTGGAATAGCACGACCAGTGCCGAATGCGATAAGCTTCCGTAATAAGTTGAAAACCAATTGGCCAAAATTTAGAAGACTACTTAGAAGTAGATTTGGGCAAGATAATTTAGATTGTCCAAGCATAGAAGACATTGACGACAATATCAATAGGATTACGACTGCACTAGTGGAGTCTTGCGAAGATGGTTGTCCTCTTCGAGAAAGAAAATCAGCATAACCCAGAGAAAAAATCTGCCTGCTCAGGAAAAAGATGAAGGTGGACCAATTTGACGCACCGCGTTTTCTCAATAAGACGATTTCGATATCTGACAAGGTCAAATACTTAGGAGTGAACTTGGATAGGAAACTTTATTGGGAGTGTCACATTCAGGAGCGTGCAGTAAGTAAAGACTATACAATGGCACTGCTTTGGAAGTGCCTTGCCATCTGGAAGATCATGTTACACGGATGGATCGAAGCTAGAGGATAAAGTGGGCCTGGGACTTACATTGGGAACCCAGGGTCCTGCAAGCGGAGATCCGGACGATCACGGAATGCGTGAGATGGTGTGGTGCTAAAGCGAGAATGTCGAATGTGGACATTTTGAGGGACCGTAATATGGTCATAAGGGCAATAACATCCAGGACAGTAAGTTCAACATACGTTCTTGGAGTGTAAGAAGGAGATTAACGTCTTCTCTGAGGAGGGCACAATCCGCATCGTTTGGGTGCTGGGCCAGGAGTAAGGGGGAATGAATGGGCACACGATTTGGCAGTGAAGGCCAGAGAACTGCCGTCTAAAAACTTGGTTAACCCGAAATCTTTCGGGTCGGCACAGTCCGGTTTAAGGGTTTGGGTTGCGATGAACGCGAAACAGTGGTTAGGACGGCGAAGATCATACGGGGTGACCCAGATCGTGAGAGGACGAGGTAATTACTGAAAGGAAGTAAGAAGGAGGTCCGTAAAGCTATTGGTATCATAACGGGATACTTAGGACTACGAGCTTACTTATGATAGCATCTGTAGGACATGTGGGGAAGATGATGAGGTGCTGGAGCATTTCTTATGTCATTGTCCGGCTTTTGCGGCTAAAAATATCTGTACTTAGGTGAGGACACAATACCGGGGAGTATTATGGAAAACAGTTAAGGATTTTGTAAGTAGTATGGAATTCCTAACTTAAAATTTTATTTTTCGAAGTTATTGTTTAGTTTAAAGAGCGCACAATAAGCCGATTACTGGCTTAGGTGTATGTCCATAGTAGCTTGGGGCGGATTAATATCCGCACTCTTTTTTCAACCTAACCTAAAATTAACTTAAGATTGATTCTTTCAAAATTTCTTAGGCGCACTTGAATGTTTTGATTTTTGTCACCTGTTTTCTCTGTTTGCGCCACTGTGCGACGTGCTATCGTTTGACAACTTTTCAGGGAGAAGTTTAAACATGGTTTCTATATATGACATAGCACATCACTAATGTCGCCGACTTTAGGTGCGCTACAGTGACCTCCAAAACACCAATATAGCCTACGTAAAAAGTCTTGACCATTTTCTTTTTCATAAATAAATTCTGCAAACATCCTTCTTTTCATACATTTTACCAAGTCCAAGATTCTTCTCCCTTTGGAGCTTTGCCAGATGTGCAATAAAAGATGTACCAGGAAATCTATAATTAAGTCATGTCCTGCTAAAATATGCACTAAACTTCCAAATTGCCCATTTACATTATTATTCCCGCTCTGGGGTTAAACACTTGGGTTGTGCCCTCACTCTAACCTTAAGCGCTCGTTGCCATATGACAAACGGCCAAATAACACCAACAAAACCACAAATATTTTGTGAAGTTGTAACAATGTTGAAAAGTCTCAACCTCTTTATCCTGCACCAACAATGGCTTAAAGGAAAAACAAGAAAGAGATGGGGAAAAAAACGAAAAAAATTCCAAGTTCTCCTTAGTTTATGTGTTTCCAGAATAGTTTTCGCCACTTTCATCTGTAACACATTTAAGCTTTCCAACAGCCATATACTGATGAGCATTAGGAATGTCGTGTCGTATTAGGCAAATGGAGAAAATAATAGATGTATGAATAACAAAAAGGCAGGGCCGAATCTTATATACCCTCCACCATCGTATTTGTCAAGCTCAAGAAATCAAGACCCATGATCGATTTATATGGCAGCCATATCAGGTTTTGTACTGATTGAGGCCATACTTGGCACAGTTATTGGATGTCATACCAAAACGATATGTGCAAAATTTTCAGCCAAAGCGGATAAGAATTGCGCCCCCTAGAAGTAAAAAAAGTCAAGACCCAAGATCGGTATATATGGCAGCTGCATCAGGTTTTGGACTGATTTGGACCATAATTGACACAGTTGTTGGAAGTCATACCAAAACGATATGTGCAAAACTCCAGCCAAATCGGATAATAATTGCGCCCTTTAGCAGCTCAAGAAGTCAAGACCCAAGATCGTTTTATATGGCAGCTATATCAAAACATATAACGAAATCGTATGATAATTGCGCCCTCTATAAGCTCAGGAACTCAAGACCCATTATCGGTTTATATGGCAACTATATCAGGTTTTGGACTGATTGAGGCGCCATCTAGAAGCTCAAAAGGAATGACGCAATAAGTATAACGCCTTCCTATTGTGAAGGGTATAAAAATAAGAGTTGAAGGGACATTCGTAGGCCATAGGATTGACTTAAAGCTGTGCTTTTGGAAATTCCTACTAAACAGGCACCAACATTATTCATTTTATTGCTTGTCTTGAAACTTGGACTGTATACTAGGGTGGGTCAAGTTGTTTGAACCAAAAATCCCAACAGGCGAAATCTTAATCATTATCGACGAAATATTTCGGTTTTTGCAAAGACTATGGACCAAAAAAAAATCGAGCTTGCGGTTTTAGTTGGCAAATTTTCCGTCTTATCCCATAGGCTCATACGCGGCTAAACTAAAAGTTTGAGATTTGAGTTATTGTCCACCTGTCACGACTTTGGTGGAATTTAGCAGAAGGAACGGATGGGGTAATAAAGCAATATGTACCCAATTTCGTGGATATCGTTCATATACATATATGGTAGCTGTATCTTAATTCTGAAAAATTTTTGATATAATCCATAAGGTTCGTCTTTGAGCCACAAACAAAAAATGGAATGCAAAATTTCGTGGCGATTGACCATAACCATTTACAAGAATGCATGCACACACAGAAGGACAGACGCACAGACAGACATGTCTAAATCGAATCAGTGAGTGGTCGGAAGACTTAAAGATGAATATGCCTGTTCTCATATTAAGTATTGAATATATATCCACCTCTAAATCTGGGATTTATAATTACCTTAATTCCCGCATCGACATCCCTAACTTAATACCTCCCCATAGTCATAAATTTAAACATTGTCAGCAAGGTAGTAATTACATTTAAAGAATTATGTTTCATTACTTTCGTTACATTTAACTATGCCAGTGGAGATGCAGGCATTATGGTTTTGGTGCATGTGATGGTGTCGGCGGCGTCGGTGGCGATCGTCGGTTTACACAAAACAAAACTCTTTTTCTCACAGACAACCAAGCATGGTGGTGGTGACTGTCTACATTTTTGGACGGCCGTTAATATGTTTGTCCTTTTGAAAAAGTGTTTCGGCATTGTTTTTGGACATAAAGTTAAGCGATGAACAAGGAGTGAAAAAAAACCGCCAACTTTTACCAGACATTAAAAAATGTGCGATATACCCCCTTAGAGTAGGTACAAGCCGCAAAATGGGCCCAATGGCAATTTACACCACAGCGGTGGGTAGACAACTCGGGCGATGACTACGACGACGACGATGACGACAAAAACAACAAAAGCAAAAAAGTACCAACATATGTAAAACTAGAGTCGTGTGGCTTTCGTAAGTTATTGGCACACGCGCATATGATCAATTCATGTTTTATGTATGGCCCAGAGTTGCATATATCCCCCCTTCCTTCCTCCTCCATTAAAATAGTGGTTGACTTTAGTCAAGCAATAGTTAAATGCATTCATAGGCCCAACTGCTCTTGATATGACTGCTTCTGGTCACTTTCGCATATACGCCTGCGCTTAGAAGTGCGGAAAAGGCCAACACTAAAGTAAATCCAATAAACTCCATGTATTCACAAAAAAAGATAAAAAAACCTTAAAGCAACCGCAGAAACAATACGAGTATAATGGGAACATAGCAAAAAATCTGTATAATTTTTATGACTTTTTAAATGCCTGCCCAGCCGCCATGGCAGCACAGAGTAGAGCATTAAGAAGTGTGTGTCCAGGCACAGAGGTTGTGTGGTAATGAGTTGCCAAAGATTTCATTTCTTGAACAATGAGACTCTATTGAACCCAAAACCTTTATTCGGAAGATCGGTGTAGGAAAATTATTTAGCATTGAAAATAATAAAATTTTACATAAAATTTAAAAAGTTTCGTTTTTAATAGAAAATTTTTGAATTTTAAAAAACTTAGATTTTCTAAGAAAATTTTGCATTTCTCAAAAAAATTTAATTTTCTTACAAAATTTAGATTTTTGTGAAAAAAATTAATTTTCTCAGAAAATTAGAATTTTCTTAAAAAACTTGAATTTTTTTTAGAAACTTTTGATTTTCTAAAAAAATTTGGATTTCGATATCTGACAAGGTCAAATACTTAGGTGTGACCTTGGACAAGAAACTGAATTGGAAGTGTCACACTCAGGAGCGTACTGAGAAGGCTCACAGGCGTTGAGCACTATGTAGACGGGCCGGAGGCTCGACATGCGGCCTGAATTCGACGATAGTCCGCTGGCTCTAGAAGCCTTAGCATAGGCGGAGTAATGAGGATCATGCTCCCCCGGGCATGGAAGACTATTCTACATATCCGACCCATTCACATACAGATTAAGTGTGAGGCAGCCACGGCTATGAGACTTAAATCGATGGGAGAATGGATTGAGGATGGGAGCAGCTCATACCATCGCGGTATAATCGAGGCGACGAAAGGAAACCTGAAAGGAAGGGAAGAGGTTTCCGATCACGAACATAATATTGCTAGTATTGATCTGGAAGATCATCACGGATGGACCAAAGCTAGAGGACAGATTGAGAAACCAGGAACTGAGATCTGATTTAGACTGCCTGACCATAACACGGTCCTGCAGGCGAAGATCCGAGCGATCACGGAATGCGTGAAGTGGTGTGGTGGTAACGCGAGGACGTCAAGTTTGAACATCTTTACCGATAGTAAAGTTGCCTTAAGAGCAATAACAACCAGGATGGTAAGGTCACGAACAGTCTTGCAGTGTAAGAAGGACATTAACGCCTTCTCTGAGGATGGGAAAATCCGCATCGTTTGGGTGCCGGGTCATAACGAAGTAAAGGGGAATGAAAGGGAAGACGATTTGGCGGTGAAGGCCAGAGGTTTGCCGTCAATAAACTTGGTTAACCCGAATTCTTTCGGATCGATGCAGTCCGAGTTGAGCGAGTGGGCGACGAATGCGCATGCAACATTGAGGGACAGCGAAACGGTCATTAGGACGCCGAAAATCCATTGGGGGGATCTAGATCGTGAAAAGATGAGGCTATTACTGAAAGGAAGTAAGAAGAAGGTTAGTATAGCTATTGGTATCATAACGGGAAACATAGGACTACGTGTTCACTTATGTAAAATCGGTGCGGCAAGTAAGACTTTGGAGCATTTCCTTTGTCATTGTCCGGCTTTTGCGTATAACAGATACCGGCACATAGGTGGGGACACAATATCAGACATGAACCAGCTTAGGGGCGTGGTATTGAAACCAATTAAGGATTTTGTAAGTAGCACGGATTTCGTGGAAAATTTTAGTTTTCTAACAAAATTTTGATTTTCTAAGAAAATTTTGAGTTTTGATTTTCTAAGAAAATTTTGATTTTCTAAAAAAATTTTGATTTTCTAAAAAAAATTTGATTTTCAAAAAAAATTTAAGTTTTTAAAAAATTAAATCAATTAAAAATTTGTATAGAAAATTTTTGATGTGCATAAAAAATTTAGACATTTTTACAAAATTTTTTCATAAAAAAAAATCTGATTTTCTTAGTAAATCTTGATTTTCTTAGAAAATTTTGATTTCTTTAGAAAATTTGGATTATCTTAGAAAAGTTTGTTTTATATAGAAAATTTTGATTTTCATAAAAAAAGACAGATTAAAAAATAAATAATTTTTACAGAAAATTTTTTAAGAATTTTTTTTTTAATTTTAATTTTTTGGAAAATTTTAAATTTTTTGATCAAAATTTTCATTTTCAAAAAATTAAACTAAAAAAAAATTAATTTTTACTGAACATTTTTTAAAAGTTTCGATTTTTATAGAAAACTAGACGAACCGGGCCCGATCCGCAGCGCCTTTTTTAACGCTCTTCTATCGTTTATTTGAGCCCTTTATTGCAATGGTCGATATATAAGTTCTGTTGTGCTAGAGTTTTAAGATAGGGACATTTCGCCCCTAATGTGGATATCGAATTCGTGTGATTGAAGCGCAGAGTTAAGTAAGTCCGCCAATGATACTAAAAGCGTGGGTTCGAATCCTGGCGAGAACATTGGAATAATTTTAAGTGGTGATTACCCCTTCTTAATTTTTGTTACATTTGTGAGGTACTATGCCATGTATGGAAGTCATGTAAAAGCTTCTCCCCATAGAGGTGTCCCACTGCATGACGCATGCCGTTGGGACTCGGCTATACAATAGGAGTCCTTTATCATTGACTTAAACTTGAATTCGACAGCATTCATTGATATGTGAGAAGTTTGCCCCTGTTCTTTAATGAAATGTTTATGGGACAAATTTTTGGTTTACTCCGTTATACCTTTCTTTGGCTAATATATGGTACTGGATAAATATGACCCAGACACTTGGCCCCTAAAGTAAATATAAGCTTTGTGATATACTCTCAAATACTTTTTATATGAGCCCCATATTATCATAGTTGGTAAATACCATTAGTCGGTAAATAAGTCCCGATTCATTTGAGACTTGTCGTGATAGGTCTGTATATTTGATGGGGAGTTCGTTTTGGGCTTGGGATTTTACCTCAGATATTTCGCTCAAATATGGATGTCAAATTCGAGCTCTTCTCCCAAATACCATTCAATTAATGCTGAAAAGGTTAAAAAATATGTACAGAATGGAGGGCGTTTTCGAGCTGGCACTCCTCGGCTTTGTCCTAAAAATAAGTATCAAATTCGTTCTTTACTCCAAAAAACCTTTAATTTGAGCCCCATATTGATATAAATAAGTTCAGTTTAGGAGGTGCTTTGGTGCTTACCCATAAAAACACTTGGCCTCCAAACTGGATTCCTCTTATACTCCCAAATACCTTTTATTTGAGTCCCAAATTGTCATCATTAAGGAGGTTAAGCGCCAAATGGATACTTTACCACAAATTTTAATGTCATTTTCCTAATCAACTAACAAATTGCTTTCATTTTGGGGAGTTTTAAGGGTGGGAATACCTCCTATTACCGGGACTTAATTTTATTTGTCAAGTTCGTAGTCCACTCCCTAATACCTTTTATTTGAGTACCATATTGACATGAACATCCATTGGTGGAGTTTTGGGGTTGGGGCGGCCTGCCGGATACTTAGACTCAAACTTTAGTACCATATTCGTATTCTACTCTCCAATACCTTTCATTTGATACCCATATTGTTCCGATCGGTCCACTTTTGATTTTGAATGGTGTTTTTGGGGTAAAGGGGAGGGTACGCCCCCTCCGTCATAGGCGTTCAGCGTCCCAGGCGGACATGCTAACATCTGCGCTACGGTGCCCTCCACCTACACAATCTGTGAAAATTTCGAGAAAATCGGTTCTGCTGTTCTTTAGTCTATACAGAACAAACGAACAACCAGGTCCCACATATTCATGATTGGCTAATATGCCCATTTGGGGCGATTTGGGTGGATGGGGTGACCCTCTATACTTCGAACTGGTTTTGTATGGCAGATTCGTAATCTACTCCCGAATACCTCTCCTACGTTGATATAAACGTTAAACTTCCTGTATACTTGTAAAGGGTGATTTTTTTGAGGTTAGGATTTTCATGCATTAGTATTTGACAGATCACGTGGGATTTCAGACATGGTGTCAAAGAGAAAGATGCTCAGTATGCTTTGACATTTCATCATGAATAGACTTACTAACGAGCAACGCTTGCAAATCATGGAATTTTATTACCAAAATCAGTGTTCGGTTCGAAATGTGTTCAAATTTTGACAAATTTTGTTCAGCGATGAGGCTCATTTCTGGTTGAATGGCTACGTAAATAAGCAAAATTGCCGCATTTAGAGTGAAGAGCAACCAGAAGCCGTTCAAGAACTGCCCATGCATCCCGAAAAATGCACTGTTTGGTGTGGTTTGTACGCTGGTGGAATCATTGGACCGTATTTTTTCAAAGATGCTGTTGGACGCAACGTTACGGTGAATGAACACATTTCGAACCGAACACTGATTTTGGTAATAAAATTCAATGATTTGCAAGCGTTGCTCGTTAGTAAGTCTATTCATGATGAAATGTCAAAGCATACTGAGCATCTTTCTCTTTGACACCATGTCTGAAATCCCACGTGATCTGTCAAATACTAATGCATGAAAATCCTAACCTCAAAAAAATCACCCTTTACCAGATTTTTTAGACCATACTCGTTTTCTACTTTTCAATACCATTCCCATATTGTCCTTATCTGTCCAATTTTGATTTTGGGTGGTATTTTTGGGGTAACGGGCGATGGTCCACCCGCTTCCGATATCAACAAATTATAAAGCCTATTCCTTCTTCTTGACTACATTCGTAATCTACTCCCGAATACCTTTCATTTGAGTCCCATATGATCGTCAAATAAAACTATTTTAGGGGGTTTTGGGGCGGCCCCTAGTTACTTGGACCCATTTTTGAATATGAAATTCGTACTCAACTCCTGAATACCTTTCATTTAAGTTCCATATTGTCCCGATCGATACATTTTTTATTTTTGAGTAGTACTTTTGGGGTACAGGGGAGAGTCCGCTCCCCTTCCGATGTCACAAATTTACATAACCTATGTTTCCTTCAGACCAACCTACACAATCTGTGAAAATTCCAAGAAAATCGGTTCAGCCGTTTTCGAGTCTATCCGGAACAAGCAAACACACTTTGAGTTTTATATTTATAACTAACTGGGCCCGGCCCGCTCAGCTACGACCGATAATGCCATATTTGAGGAAATTTCTGCCTGATTGCGGTTGAAAATGTATTCCAAGTTTTCCTGTGGATTTTTCTACACTCAAATGCCTCTTTTTTCAACCTCACATTGCAATGGTCAGTAAAATTCCTTCTTGGTGTGGGGGCGACCCCCAGAGACTTTGCCCCAAAAGTGAACGTCAATTTGTGCTCTACTCCCAAAGACCATTCAGGTAAGATCGGAAATATGTCTCTTTTTGGGGGTGGGGTGACCACGAAATATTTAGTCCTACAATTGGATATTATTGGGTTGCCCAAAAAGTAATTGCGGATTTTTCATATAGTCGGCGTTGACAAATTTTTTCAACGGCTTGTGATTCTGTAATAGCATTCTTTCTTCTGTCAGTTATCAATTGTTATTTTTAGCTTGCTTTAGAAAATAAGTGTAAAAAAAGTATATTTGATTAAAGTTCATTCCAAGTTTTATTAAAAATGTATTTACTTTCTTTTAAAAAATCCGCAATTACTTTTTGGGCAACCCAATAGATTGATTCCCATATTGTAGTGATTGGTCTATAATTCGTTTGGCGGGTTTTGGGAGTGGGTGGCCCTTCTAGGCACCCCACCGCAGATTTTGATATCAAATTTTTGTTTTTAGGTTACTGTAAGTGTGTAAACAAAATTTCGCTTAAATCACCCTACCCATCTCCGAGATCTGGTGTTTTGGAAATTTAGGTAAGGTGTTTTTTTCTCTCTGGGGGATTATTACGAAATAAGATGGAGTGAATAAAAAAAATGGCAACACTGTTGGTAATGTCTTGGCTGATACCTCTTATTGTAATGAAAATAACATAAATATGTTAATCTGCTTTCAGTGGTAATTTTTCTACGATATGTTTGTGCTATATGTGCGCTTCTCGTGTCCACATGTCTTAGATATGATAATCGCTGATCGCCTTAGACGACCATAAGCCAAAGTAACCCGGATAGGTAGGCATACCAAATTAAATTCATGTTTATATCGTTTTCTCATTGCCTTATGTAGATATCCAAAACTGGGGAAAATGGCAAGGAAGAACTTTTGATGGCCAATTTTATGTGTGTCAAGAGGAAGACAACTTTCCTTGACTCCCAAAAATCTTTAAATAGATATTGAGAGAAAAAAGTAATACAACCGTTTACATTACAAAATATTAAAAATAGTTATAAGAAAATTTAAGTTAATAAAGAACGAAGAAGTAACAAGCATAAGACGTAGTGTTTCGGCTCAAGAAGTCAAGGTCCGAGATCGGTTTAGGCGGCAGGTATACCAAAACGTGGTATAGCTGCCACTATAGCCCCTTACCCTAATTATCATAAACGCCAGATCTCGGAGATTGGCGGTGCGCTTTACGCGAAATTTTGTTTATTCTCTTATAATAACCTAAAACCGAAAAATTGGTAACCAAATTTTGGTTCGGTTGCCTAAGTGGACCTCCCCACCCCAAAAACCCACGAAATATATACATATATAGACCAATCATGACAATATCGTATTCGAATAAAACGCAATTAGGAGTAGAAACGAATGAGGTATCCAATTTAGGCAATAAGTGTTTGGGGGAACGCCCCACTCCTAAAAAACGTCCAATTAGGACGTATTTACCGACCATGGCAATATGGGGCTCAAATGAAAGGTATTTGGCAGTAGAACATGGAATTGATACTCACTTTTGATAGAATGTCTCCGGGGGTCAAACCACCGATAATCCCGATTTTGGCGCCATGTGTTGACGGGACGCCTCATCCTGTAAACTCCCCTCAAAACCAAAGGCAATATGGGGTTTAAATAAATGGTATTTGAGAGAAGAGCACGATGCTTATATTTTTTCAGGGCCAAGAGTCTGGGGGACCACCTCACCCACAAAAACACCCCTAAATCAGACATCATAAGAATATGAGGCTAAAATAAAGTATTTTAAGAATGGAGTACACCTTACATCTAAACTTAAATTCGCAGACCAATAAAGACCATATGGGATTCAGATAAAGGCACTTATATTGTTAGACTGTTTATCAAGCGATATACTATTTTCGTAGCATGGTATTTCACTAAAAGCTCTTTAATTGTCGAAAATAAATATTCCTAGGAAAGATTTGTTCCATATTAAGTCCATATGAAAATAAAATTTCGATTCAAATTTTCGATTCAAAAAAATTTCGACCAATTTTTGTGTACGCAAGCAAATACATTTTCAAAAAAAAAACTTTATAAATATTTTGACAAAACTTTCTATGAAATTAAAACTTTCGTTTCAAAAATTTCCTTGACTATTATTAAATAAAAATCTTTTTCATTGGAATTTGTTCTGCTAATTTAAAGTCATTGCCTCTTTCTTATTTAAAAGTAAACTGCATTTCCTTAGTTAAAGTGTAATCTTTTGGCATTTTTAAACTCCACTTTTAGAGAAATTTGCAGCACTATGCAAAACAGCAAACAACGGAAGTCCCTTTAGGCTATAATCCAAAACGGCAAAAGAAAGACCCAGTAATTTGTGATGCGAACGTAGATGGTTTTTGTACAAAATGGTAATGACTACCTAAAGGAAAGGAAAAAAACTAAAACAAAAACAAGGAGGAAACAAAAGTTTAGTATATGGAAGAGTGGATGGATGGATGAATGAATGAATGCGTCGTTTAGGACAAAACATTTAACACGTGTTGCATGCTGTTGTTGACACACGGATGATTTGTCTGTCCCATGCCCCAATGCCATTTGACCGTGAGGCCGGCCACCGCAAATTTTTAGAAAAACAACAGGAAGAAAAGGGGTGGAAGACCAAATAAACTCCTCACATGTCTTGGTGCATGGCACAAAAACCTCTGTCAAACCACACACACACGACAAGAGTACAAAAATTCGAAAAAGACCATTATCCAGTGAAGTCATTGCCAAAAACAATGCCACCACACCAAACACATTCAAAAAGGTAGACCAGTAAAAGTTTACTCGCTCAACTCAACTCAACTCCTCTCACCTAAACCCACTACCCAAAGTTCAGCTGCATTAGCAGAAGTCCCCGTCTTAAGTTAGTTGTTTAAAACAAAAGCCCAAACATACGTACACACAAGAAAAAACTTCTTTTTTGAGGGTATGACGGTCATGCTGATGTTATAATGAAAACATTGCCAACAGACAAAAATCTGTGATTTACTTCACTCTTTCAGCGCAATGGCAGTCAATGGCGGTGGTCGGTGGTCGTTCCAAGGCAAACGGATGAACATATTTTTACAAACCACAAATAATGCTTGTAATTACCCGCAAGGAATGTTAAAATGACAACAGCAAAAACATATATCAGATAGGAACGTGAAATAGTTTAAGAGACAACCAGAATACATTGAGATCAATTTCTCCAAGGCACTTTCTAATAAAAGCTGAACTCGTACATAATAAAAAAAATAAAAGTAACATTTTTTAAAAAACTTTGCCATCGCAGTGGTTTGAGAAAAGGATTAAAGAAACCCAAATTTTTTAGATCAAGGACTTTTCCAATTCCAAGCAATGTGCCACACTTCTTGTAGAAGATTGAGAGAATTTTTGCTGGCACAAAATAAAACAAGTAAAAGCGTGCTAAGTTCGGCCGGGCCGAATCTTATATACCCTCCACCATGGATCGCATTTGTCGAGTTCTTTTCCCGGCATCTCTTCTAAGGCAAATAAGAATAAAAGAAAAGAATTGCTAGAACCATAATTGAATTATGTTGGAGACCATAGCAAAAGTCATTGCGTAAAATTTCAGCCAATTCGAGTGAGAATTGCGATCTTTAGGGGCTCACGAAGTAAAATAGAGAGATCGATTTATATGGAGCTGTATCAGGCTATAGACCGATTCAGACCATAATAAACACGTATGTTGATGGTCATGAGAGGATCCACCGTACAAAATTTCAAGCAAATCGGGTAATAATTTCGACCACTAGAGGCTCAAGAAGTCAAGACCCCAGATCGGTTTATATGGCAGCTATATCAGGTTATGAACCGATTTAAATCTTATTAGGCATTTTTGTTGAAAGTCATGATAAAATACGTCATGCTAAATTTCAGCCAAATCGAATAGGAATTGTGCGCTCTAGAAGCTCAAGAAATCAAGTGCCCAGATCGGTTTATATGACAGCTATATCAGGTTATGGACCGATTTGAGCCATACTTGACACAGTTGTTAGATATCATAACAAAATACTTCGTGCAAAAATTCATTCCAATCGGATAAGAATTGCGCACTCTAGAAGCTCAAGAAGTTAAGACCCAAGATCGGTTTATATGGCAGTTATATCTGGTTGTGGACCGATTGGAACCATACTTAGCACAGTTGTTGGCTTTCATAACAAAACACGTCGTGCGAAATTTCATTCCAATCGGATAAGAATTGCGCCCTCTAGAGGCTCAAGAAGTCAAGACCCAAGATCGGTTTATATGGCAGCTATATCAAAACATGGACCTATTTGGCCCATTTACAATCCCAACCGACCTACACTAATAAGAAGAATTTGTGCAAATTTTCAAGTGGCTAGCTTTACTCCTTCGAAAGTTAGCGTGCTTTTGACAGACGGACGGACATGACTAGATCGACATAAAATGTCACGACGATCAAGAATATATACTTTATGGGGTCTCAGAGGAATATTTCGAGTAGTTACAAACAGAATGACGAAATTAGTATACCCCCATCCTATGGTAGAGGGTATAAAAGTAAAAAAATGTAAAATTTTTTAAAAAACTTTACCTTCGCATTGATTTAAGAAAAGGATGGAGAAACCCAAATATTTTCGATCAATGACTTTTACCAATTTCAAGCAATGTGCCCCAAAATGACACTTCTTTTAGAAGATTCAGCGAATGAACGCTGATTAATGGTTCAACCTACCGATTGCCAATAATGTAAACTTTGCCCATGCATATTCCACTAAGGAACAGGGGCAAACTTCTCACATATCAATTCAAGTTAAAGCTCAATGATTAGGGGCCTCCTTTTTTTAGCCGAGTCCTAACGGCGTGCCATAGTGCGACATCTCTTCTCGCCTCGTCCTAGTCGGTTATGCTAACCTCTGCGCCAATGATATGTCGGCGTTATGTCATGGCTGGGGTTAGAATGCCCCAAAAAATTAAAAGTATTTTTTTTTTAACGCATAACCTTCACTATAGGAAATATGGGTCAGAGACCCATAGAGTATATATATATTCTTGATGGTCATAACACTTTAATCGATCTAACAATGTCCGTTCTGACTGTCCGTAAGTCCACCTGTCTGACTTTCTGTCGAAAGCACGATAACTTTTGAAGGAGCGAAACTAGACGCTTGAAATCTTGCACAAATTCTTCCTATTAATCTAGGTCTGTTGAAATTGTAAATGGGTTATAACGATCCATGATTTTATATAGCTCCCATAGAAACTGATTTCCCGATTCTTGAGCCTCAAGAGTGAGCAATTCTTATACGATTCGGTTGAAAACTTGTACAATGATGTTAACCAGATGTGCCAAGTGCAAGATTGATATCTACTTGTGTAAGAAATAACTGAGGAAAACCCTGCCTTAGATTTATATGTCATATACGTACCTTGTCGATGCGGCTGTCCTTGATTGTTGTTATGCACGTTCAATAGACAGTAATAAACAGCCGTATCAAGAAGTTGTGTGATCCGGAGCTATGTGGTGTGGAATTGAAGAATGCAGAAGACTGATTTCTGTGTTTAATCCATCACGTCAAGATTCAGTGACTTTCCGTGAATGGATACTAAATGTTGAGCGGATGAAAGACATATTTCGTTGGAATGACAATGCCACAATATTTTATGCAGCATTACGTTTGGAGGTGGCGGTTGCATCTTGGGTTTCTCCTGTTAACGAAACCCAAATATCGTGGGTCAAATAGCCCAAGGAAGCTTTTCCTTTCGTTGTCGATGGAACTGATTCGTGATCCAACTGTGATGAACTGTGAAAGATCCAAAAGAAAGCATTGAAAAGTATTTTCATGACGTATTGTCGTTAGCAAAAAAAGCTGGTATCAGCGATGAACATGCAAAAAGTTAAATTGTGTCGGGTCTTAAGGATAATCAATTAAGTGTTGAAAATCATGGTGACATTGAGGAGTATGAAGAGCATATGTATGTCTTTGGAAACATTGCGATTGAAAATAAACAACCGACTTGATAATAAAGAAAAAAGAATGGCTGATCGTTTTAATCAAAACCATCGTCAACAAAGAAAATATGCTATAAGGGGGGCAATAGTATTAATAAAAGCTGAACATGCATCAGATGGTCATTACCGAAAATTATTGACTAGATTCAAAGGTCCATACATCATGGTAAAGGAAGTATTGGGAAATGATAGATATCTTATAATGGATACAGCAGAAATTCAAGTTAAACAGCAGAAATATGAAGCAGTTCATGCAGCAGATAAAATGAAGCCATGGGTGATTTACACGATTTTAATTAGCTCGGCAATGAGAAAGAAGCAGATATATCAGAAGATAAGAATAGAAAATGTTAGTGATTTAGAAATATTATCATTTAATTAGTATTATTTGTTCCCATTTCATCTTATTATTAATTAAAGAATTTTTAAATTTTAGATTAGGTATATTTGTTGCTGCAATTACATTTCACTTCATAAAGAGAATTTATGAGAATTTATGAATTTGTAATTGTTATTACATATGAATAACTTATTTGATATCTAAATCTTTTCTGATTGAGTAGATATGTGGAAGAAAAACCAAAAAAGCGATATCTTTGGTTCCCTGTTATCATGCAGGTTGAGGGGTTCTGTGAGCAAGATGCCACATTGAGCGATGTTTTTGTGCTTTTGGTTCTCTGTTGTTATCCAGGTTGAGCGGTTCTGTGAGTAGGAAGCCACATTGAGCGATGTTTTTGGTTCTCTGTTGACATTCAGGTTTAGCGGTTCTGTGAGCAAGAAATCACTTTGAGCGATGTTGTTGGTTCTCTGGTTGTTGCCAGATAGAGCGGTTCTGTGGCAGGAAATCACATTGAACGATGTTTTGTGTTTTTTTTCCCTGTTGTCATCTACAATAGGTTGAGCGGTTCTGTGAGATTGAAATCACATTTGAACGATGTTATTGGTTCCCTGTTGTCATCCAGGTTGAGCGGTTCTGTGAGCAGAATGCCACATTGAGCGATTATTTTGTAATCACTGAGGACAGTGATTGAAAAGGATGGCCGAGTTGTAGGATTGATATATAATTTGTATGAAGCAACTGAGGAAAAGAAAGGGGCTGTGAGCATTCTAAAACTATGTGGCCTAATCTAAGCTTGAAGAGGTCTACTGCTTTGCTTTCATTGGATAGAACAGACGTCTTAGTCATTGTGTCCGTCATGACAGGTCACTGTCTAATCGGAAAACATGCTAACGGACTGAAGGTTGCCAACAACGACTTTTGCAAAAGCTGTGAGAACATCGAAAAAAAAGGTTCTCATTTCTTTGAGAACTTGTCTGATTTAGCGGATGTGAACATTCGCAAGTTATTGGGCTTTTTAAAGCGATCTGGATGGTTCAACGGTAGGAACTAGAAGGCATCTTCCTTCTCCTGTTCCTGTGGTATCACAATGGACGAAAACGTCTAAGTGAGTCTGACGACAGACTGCCACTTAAACTTAACCTAACCAAACTGAGGAAAACCCTTCCTTAGATTAATATGTCATATTCTACTATACGCAGCTTGTCATACGGCTGTCGTTGATTGTTTTTATGCACGTTCAATAGAACGCTTATTCGATGTAGCTAAAACCTGATAAAGTTGTCATATAAACCAAAATTTTGCACAATGGCATATTCTATGGTTTCCAACATCCAAACCAAGTAAGCCTCGAATTGGACCATAAACTGATTTAACAGAAGCGATCCATGGTGGAAGGTATAAAAAGTTAGGCCCGCCGAACTTTTTATTCAGTTTTTTATTTATTTCCTTTTGTTCCTAATAAGCAAAATGCGAAACACAATGGTGATCGGTTTACGATAATCTGTGACGACATGACGTCCATAGTTGGATGTAGTCTTTTCTAAAGAATCTAGTTGACTATTTTAGGTCCTACCATGAAATGGTTAAACCAAGTACACATTTATATGGAACTAGCTGACCCGGTGTGCCTCGCTACACCTTACTTTTTACACCTTAAAATAATTTATAACCGTATTTAACTCTTGGAGGCCACCGTATCGTAGAGGTTAGCACGTCCGCCTATGACGCTGAACTCCTGGGTTCGAATCCCGGTGGGACCATTAGAAAAAATTTTCAGCGGCGGATTTCCCCTCCTAATGCTGGCATGTAAAACTTCTCTCCAAAGAGGTGTCGCACTGCGGCACAAGGAGGCCCCTTATAATTGAGCTTAAACTTGAATCGGACTGCACTCATTGATATGTGAGAAGTTTGCCCCTGTTCCTTAGTGTAATGTTCAAAATTTGCGTTAAACTCTCAAATATCTTCCATAAGAACACGATTTTGTCCCGTTCGGTGCCATTATATCATTTGGGGGTTATTTTTGGAGTGGGGCGACCCTCCCTAAGAATTGACCCCAAATTTTTATAAAAGTTTCCTATACTATTCTCAAATGTCTTTCGTTTGAGTCCCATATTGTCTCGATCGGCCTGCATGTACGTTTGGCAGTGGATTTGGGGAGGGGGAGCGCCCCCTTAACCACAAATTTTTACATAAATTTCGCTTTCTGCTTCGAAATAAATTTCGTTTAAATGTTATATTGTCCCTTTCGTTCTATGTATCCGTTTGGGTGTGAGGCGACCGGTCAATACTTGAGGTAAAATTTTTATATCAAGTTCGTACTCTACTCTTAAATAACTTTCATGTGATACCCATACAGACCCAAACCGTAAAGAGGTTCGCTTAGATGGGTTTTAAAATGGGGGGTCTTCACCGGTTATTTGACGCCATAGTTTTAAACCAATTTTGTGTGTGTGGGTAACCATTAGGAAGCATTCACAATTTTGATTAAATCGGTGCACCCATCTCCAAGATCTGGCGGTTATGAAAATTGCGGTAAGGGGAGGGTCCGCCCCCCTTCGGATATCAAAAAATGGAGTACCCTATTTTCACCGGGGAACGAAACTTTACCATCTTGAAAATCTGTTCAGCTATTTTTGAGTCTTTACGTTGATTTATGCAAAATGCAAATTTTGCCCATGAACATTCCACTATTAATCAGGGGCAAACTTCTCACATATCAATGAGTGCAATCCGATTCAAATTTAACCTCAAAGATAAGGGGTCTCCTTTTTATAGCCGAGTCCGAATAGCGTGGAGGGGAAAACCACCGCTGAAATTTTTTTTCTAATGGTCTCGCCAGGATTCGAACCCAAGCGTACAGCGTCATATGCGGACATACTAACCTATGCGCTACGGTGGCGTCCTACGGAGATTTATGGTCAGAAATTCCTTAGCCATGTCCGTCTTGCCGCTTATCCTTTCTGTGCTGTTAGGCTGTCTGTCGTGTTTTTGTAATCAAGGTGGAAATCGCATTTGTTACCAAATCGTAACGAAATTTTTCAGACATCAATTTTTTAGCCACTTCTTCTACTAAATTTCCTCTTCTCTTATTTCTTCTGATCAATGACGGCAGTCCGATTAGAGTTTAAGCTCAATGATAAGCGGCCTCCTTTAATATGCCGAGTCCGAACGGCGTGCCGCATAGCAACACCACTTGCTAGAGAAATTGTCACATGGCAGGATACCTCAAAAATATAGCCGGCATTAGTAAGGGGATAACCACGGCTGAAACTATTTCTGATGTTCCCGCCGGGACGCGTTCGGCGTCATAGGCGCACATACTAACCTCTGCGGCACGGTGACCTCCATTTCAGATATCACTCGCAGTAAAATTATTTCAGGTTTTTTCAAACTTTGCACCACTGTCTCTTCGTCCATGGCTTGTGCGATGAGTGTTTATTAAATTTGTCCCTAAAAGGGTTAACAAATCATCGGTTAATTTAGTATGATCACGTACATGCCCATCGTTGTCGTATAATTTAACAAAAGCTTGAAAATGCTTTAATTTTGGCCTGCATTGTTTTTAATGTCAGTGATGTACTTTAAGTTGCCTCAATTCAAAGACTGTCATTAAATGACCCCAACTATGGGAATGGATGTTGAAACGCAGATAAATAAACGCAAAAACAAAAATGGAAGCAACAAAGGTGGTGGTTGTGCATGTTGCATGTGCCATCATATATCAGAAACAACAACAACATAATCGCACTCCTTGACAGGCCATGATGTTATGTTACATGTGATGGGATGTCGCTGAGGTTGCCGTTAATGGTTGAAGATGGCATTCCGAACAACAATGCCAGAACAAATTCACCAAGAAGTCAGGAATTCGCAATGGCCTTATTCCATAACAATTTAAGTCATCTCACTATAACGCACGCGGCCACTTCTGGATATCTTTGCGGTGGACGAGCTCTGAGCTCTGAAATGTTAACGTTTGTCTGTTGCTTACTCTGGAATAGCCCGTGTGTGTTGGTGGCATTGTTTGGTTTGGTTCTGTTTTGGCTTTTTCGCCAACATGTTAAACATGATTTTAACATGTTTTTGCAATTTGGTAGTAAAGTAATAATTGGTTTAAGTTGTGCAGTGATTTTGCTGCCATTGCCACTACCACTGCCACCGATACCGACACCGACCGCTGTAGCTGCAGCTTTGGTTGCATGTTTTGTTTTCCATGGTCCAGCATCTTCCTCATCTTCGTTTGGGCTTTCGTTTTTTCGCAAAATGTTAAATGATGATGATCGACTGTTTACTACCTACTGGAATTCTTTCACATTTCGAACATTTTTCTTGGCGTTTTTGATGAGTTTATAGGAATATGGAACCTGACAAGTTTTCAAACCATACCAAGTTGGCACCCTCCCTCCCAAAAATGGTCAAGACATAACCAAGAAGAAGCTAAGAGACAAGCAAATCATGTCATCATTATTGTCCTACTTGATGAATTCCTTAATTTTGTAGGAAAAAACTACACAAAAGTTAAAATTATTGTGTTTAACAATTGCTGTTGTTACATGTTTCGCTTTAAAAGGGTTCATTAAGCAAGGAAACTAGACTCAGCGTTTTTTAGACATTAAAATATAAAATTTTAATTTTTTTAAATTGACTGACCAAGTAATAATATATTTTCATTTTTTTTGCAACATTTTGAATATTTTTTTTGAAAAATTTTGGCGTGAAGATGAAGCCTATTGAAATTTGAAAGAAGTAAAAAGGCGTGAAGTTCGGCCGGGCCGAACTTTGGATACGCACCACCTCGGGTATATAAGTAAACCACCTTTCGTCAAAATCCGGCGTAAAATGCATACCTTATGACCCATAGCAGCTATATCGATATATGTTCCGCTTTGGACCAAATACTTATAAGTACAAGTCGTTGTTAAATTGTGTAGAACAAAATATTGGTCTTTATAGCAGCTATATCTAAAAATAAACTGAGCTGAACCATATACGACACGGATGTCGAAAAGACTAACACAAGTCACAGTGCCAAATTTCAGTGAAATCCGATTATAAATACGCCTTTTATGGGGCCAAGATTTTTAATCGAGATATCGGTCTATATAGCAGCTATATCCAAATCTGGACCGATATGGGCCAAGTTGCAGATAAATGTCGAAGAGCCTAACACAACTCACTGTCTCAAATTTCGACGACATCGGACAAAAATGCGCTTTTTATGGCCCCAAAACCTTAAATCGAGAGATCGGTCTATATAGCATCAATATCCAAATCTGGACTGATCTCGACCAAATTGAAGACTGATGTCGAATGGACGAACACAAATAACTGTCCTAAATTTCGGCGAAATCGGGCAATAAATGCGACTTTTATGGGCCTTAGACCTTAAATCGAGACATCGGTCTATATGCCAGCTATATCCAAATCTAGGCTGATCTGGGCCACATTGAAGACTAATGTCAAGGGGCCTAACGCAACTCACTGTCCCAAATTTTGACACAATCGGACAATAAATGCGACTTTTATGGGCCCAAGACCTTAAATCGAGAGAACGGTCTATATGGCAGCTATATCCAAATCTGGACCGATTGGGGCCAAATTGAAGAATAATGTCGATTGGCTTAATAGAACTCACCGATACGAATTTCAGCAAAATCAGATAATGAATGTGGCTTTTATAGTCCTAAGACCCAAAATCGGCGTATCGGTCTATATGGCAGCTATATTCAAATCATTATCGATCTTAGCCAAATTGCAGAAATTTGTCGAGGGGCCTAACACAACTCACTGTCCCAAATTTCGGCGACATCGGACAATAAATGCGTTTTTCATGGGCCCAAACCTTAAATCGAGAGATCGGTCTATATGACAGCTATATCCAAATCTGAACCGATTAAAAAAGGATGTCGAAGGACCTAACACAATTCATTGTCCCAAATTTCGGCGACATCGGACAATTAATGCGCCTTTTATGGCCTCAAAACCTTAAATCGAGAGATCGGTCTATATGGCAGCTATATCCAAATCTGGACCGATCTAAGCCAAATTTAAGAAGAATGCCGACGGGCCTAACATAACTCACTGTCCCAAATTTCGGCGACATTGGATAATAATTGCGCCTTTTTTAGGGCCCAAAACCTTAAATCGAGAGATCGGTCTATATAGCAACTATATCCAAATCTGGACCGATCTGAGCCAAATTGAAGAAGGATGTCGAAGGGCCTAACACAACTCAATGTCCCAAATTTCAGCAAAATGGGATAATAAATGTGGCTTTTATGTTCCGAATACCTTAAATTGAGAGATCGGGCCATATGACAGCTATATCCAAATCTGGACCGATCTGAGCCGTATTGAATAAGGATGTCGAGAGGCCTAACACAACTCACGGTCCCAAATTTCGGCGAAATCGCATAATAAATTTGGCTTTATTGGCCCTAAGACCTTAATTCTGCAGATTGGTCTATATGGCGATCACGGAATGCGTGAAGTGGTGCAGTGCTAACGCGAGAACGTCGAGTGCGAACATCTTTACGGACAATAAAATAGCCATAAGGGCAATAACAACCAGGATGGTAAGGTCACGAACAGTCCTGCAGTGTAAGAAGGCGATTAATGCCTTCGCTGAGGATGGCAAAATCCCCATCGTTTGGTTGCCGGGCCATAACGGAGTAAAGGGGAATGAAAGGGAAGACGATTTGGGTGTAAAGGCCAGAGGACTGCCGTCAATGAACTTGGTTAACCCGAAGCCTTTCGGGTTCAGTACGCAGTTCGAGTTAAGGGCGTGAGCGATGTACGCGCATGTAACACTGTGGAACAGCCAAAGAGTCAATAGGACGGCGATTATCCGGATCGTGAGAGGACGTGGCTATTACTGAAAGGAAGTAAGAAGAAGGTCAGTATAGCTATTGGTATCATGACGTGACACATAGGACTCACTTAAGTCAAAACGGTGCTGCAAGTGATTGCATGTGTAGAGCATGCGGGGAAGATGACGAGAATTTGGAGCATTTCCTTTGTCATTTCCCGGCTTTCGCGTCTAGCAGATACCGGCACTTAGGTGGGAACACTATACCAGACATGAACCAACTTAGGGTAGTGGCATGGAACACAACTAAGGATTTTGTAAGTAGCACGGAATTCCTGTCTTAGATTGTCTTTTTCGAGGTTACTTTTTTTGTATTTAAAGCGCACAATAAGCCGATTACTGGCTTAGGTGCATGTCCATAGTGGCATGGGGCGAATAATATCTGCACTCTCTTTTCAACCTAACCTAAGTCCATAACCGTACATACCTCTCTTATAAACCGATCTTCCAATTTTCCATTTCGAGCTTCTTGAGGGCGCATTTCTTACCCGTTTTGATTGAAAATTTGCCATGGCCTCTAACATCTGCACCAAGTATGGTATAGATCGTTTAATAACCTAAAATTTGTTTGCCTTCTTATGAAAAAAAACTATGGGGATATCTTTTTACTATTATCCGTCTTTAGTTTCTGCCTATAAAAAGAAACTGGGGAAAGGCAAAGGAAAGGTCCATAGTAGAGGGAATATAAGATTCCGGCAAGTAGAATTCAACATGCAATTATTTGTTCTAATTTGATTTGATGTGTTCAAAATATGATGTGTTGAGTTCTGATTTGACTTCAAATTTCCAGGACAAATAAAAAGCAGTTGCAATATATTTTGTTTTACTCCACTTGGTACACACTGTTTGTGAATTTGAAACGGTTAGTGGCATAATGTCATTGATTGTCATATAATTCAGTAAAATAATAATTATTGCACTAAGGAGAAGTCCCATGGAATTTTAATTTCAATACCATTGCCAAGTCACCAACCATTTGCCCCTGTCAAGCTAAATTCCTATCATAGAACTGAAAGAAAAAAACAACAATTTGCATTTGCAGAGGCGTTGGAATTCATATCATTTCAAACACTCAATTCATTTTAAGATAATAATCTATTCAAATGAATTTCTGTGATGCTGTGATTCTTCTCTCCAGCCAAGCATTAGTTCTGGCGATTTATTCGGAAATGTATAAAAACTGATTAGAATATGGCAGGGGATTAACATAACTAAACAGGTGTAGTTTCTTCTAATATCCCTACTTAATTAAAAATAGCCGAGCAATTAAGTTTTAGTGCTTTCTTATCGAAGACCATTTGAATATTATCTGCAGGCACTTTGCATAGAATTAGAATATCATTTAAGTAGCGTATGGTTTTCATCACTCACAGCCTATTTAGGTGTTATGAGCTTGAGTGAATCCACGTCACAGATCTATATAAACAGCGGGGTTTTATATAAGCTGTAGACCAAAAGGAAGCCGACTGGTTATAAAATGGCAATGTGAGAAAACAATCATAGTTTTATTGCTATGCTAAAATGACTCGTGTTAAAAATAATTTATTCTCACAGTTGCTAAAAACTTTCCTAAGGAATGAAGAACAGAATGAAGAATTTTTAAAATCCGCCGGCCTATAAAATTGATGGGAGCTTTGTTGCATTCAATGTAGGTCACCTAGGCATAAGGGACTCTTTAAGCCTTGACTCGAATCCTAAAGAAAACATCAGAAAACTTTTTCAGTGGGAGTTATTCCCTCATTAACGTTGATATCATGTAAAATGTAAAACTTCTTTAAAAGGAGGTGCTTCTCAGCGGCATACCGATCGAGGTTGTCCATAAAAGGGAGATCTTATCATTGGACTTGAATACTTGAATACTTGAATCGGACACCACTCATGGATATTGGCACTTGAAACAATTCTAGTTTAGGCAAATTTGTATTTTGTATTTGCCTAAAGTGTTTTTAATATTTTTTGTTAAATAAAATATCATACTCTTCCTAAGCAGGGCTTGAAAACAAAAGACTTAAACAACGAACTTCTTCAAAATATAATATTTTCTTCACATTCTTTATATACGTATGAGTTGCGTGGTATGAGTAGTTGATTGACTGAATCATCAGCGTCCAGTAAAAACGGCCCAAACTGTAGGAACCATAAAATATGGGAAATTGGGTCTTGATTCGTAGAAAGCACAAATTATACAAAAAAGGCAAATATTGCTCAGTCCAAATGGGTAGAGTAATAACGCCGCCATTACTAATAGTTCGGTGGTTCCTCCACCATGGGTTGCATTGGTCGAGTTCTTTGATTGATTTATCTTACTTGAGGGCCCTCCTTGCGCAGAGGTTAGCGTTTCGGCCTGCATTTGAATTCTGGCGACATCAGACAATTTATTGGCTGTGGTTTACCCTCCCAATGCTAGCGACACTCAGTGGAATAGAATCGAAAAAAACAAATAAAAAATTTAAAGAGCTGAGGTGTTATCGAGATCATGTATAAAATTTCAAGGTCTCAGATGGTTCGGGCGCATCTTGCCAGGGCCCTCAAGTTGGTCATCTCGGTATTTGGAAAAATTGTTCCCGCTGCCAAATAATTTGTGCTCAGATTTCCAAAAAATTTTTTTTTTTTTTTGCTGGATAGTGCTCAAAAATCTCTACAAGTCCGCTTGAGGTATACAATATCTCCACTAGTTTCGGGATTATTCAAATTTTAATTTGTATCCGAGCCAGGACACTCGAAGTAACAGCGAGAGCCGTTTCCGCTGTCTAGCGTTCGAGGTTTTTGACGCAACTTTCGAGAAATGCACAAAAAAACGTGTATACCATGGTAGTCTGTAGTTGCATGGACAAAAAATCTATCACTACAACACATAAGCACATGCATTGTTTTCATCTCAAATGGTATGGCATAAGGTTCAACCCTTTGCAACACAGTAGGCTTTATGGCATCCTAACACTTTCCCAGACAGTCGTCTCTTTCGTTATTATGCGCTATACTCGGGCATTTCGGAGTTTCGGATCCTTAGCAAGCACCCTGCGGAAGCTGGAGAACTTCTGCACTCTCTGAATATTTCACCAAGAACTTGAACTTGATTTGAGATTCGCAAAGTGCTTATGGTCTGAAGCGTCGCATCAACGACAGGTGAACTCCAGAAAATTTTCACCAAGATATGTTTCCTCTCCAGAATATTTACCATAAAGGACGACAGACTAATAGGACAAAAATCTTTTGGTTTCGGGTGGTACGGTTCTTCTGCTTTTGAAATGAAATGACGTTTGTGTGCCTCTATCGCACAGATATGCAATACCGATACAAGCAGAGTTCTTCTCCCTAGGCCTAGAATCCAATCTTTCGAACATAGTTTGTGATTTGATACATTATCAGGACCTCGGGATTTGAAGGAGGCCCTGGCGAGTTTATCGTCTTCAGGATTTTCCGAAATGCATTTTAATGACAAACTCTTATGGCGCACAGTGGGACAGAACAAAAAAAAAACTAGTAAAAAATATGAAGTGTGAGAACGGGATGAGAGATATTGTGTGCAAAATTTCATGGCCCTAATTTTTCGGCTGGCTTTTGGCAGGCCCCCAAAGTAGGTCACTTCGGTATTTTGAAAGTTTATTGGGGCTACGTTTGTAGTCTCACAAGATGGTCGTTCACCATAATCTCCATAACTTTGGAGAGCACGGAGCATATCGCAATTGGTCGGTAATTCGCAGGGTTGTTCGCCTCACCCTTTTTGGGTAAGAGGCGGCGCGAATAGCAGAAAAAGATGCTGAAATGATGCAGTTATTTTAGTTACCAAAAGACGCAAGGATATTAACTACATACTTGCGAAGTTAAGAAAAGCTCAAGTATGTTATTTTGGTGCCCTTTGACACATGTGTCGGTTCATTCACTAGTTTCGTCAGTCCATTCTGCGTGGCGAAAAGCTCAGCGTATTGACCTTCCGGAGTCGTGCGTCCCGAAAAGGAAAGCCAAGAGAAGTTATAAGCATTGAAACCACCAGCAAAAACGATTTCACTGTGCGGACATTCTTCTAAAATCGTAGTGATTGAGTCAGAAAGGTAGTCAAAGCCTCTTAAGGAAGCCTCCCATTCCGGGTTAGGACTTCTATATAAAAATCTAAAGTAAAGTACGTGTGTTTCAATCCTTAATTTAACCCAAAGAGAACAAAATTCTGGATCTTGTGAGCCCATGTGCTGCTTCGTCTGGGACACTATATCATTAGGTATATATAGCACAAGGCCTATGTGGGGAAGGGACAGCGTTCACAGTTAAAAGTTACACAGTTTGGAAGCCAAATAATATGAAAAAAGTGAATTGTTTGGCCAAAAAAAGTGTTTTTCATGGTATAGCATTCACAAAACTTGCTTAAACACCGTACATATTGTAGATGCGTCTTAAGTAAAACTTAAAAAAGATATGTCATAATAACGGATGCTATATGTACTTCAATATATAAAATTTTTTTATTCCAATTTTTTTTCGATTTTATCCCACTGTGCGGCGCCTTGTTGTCCTTTGGAAAGTTTCCCGGGAAATGTGTATTCAGGAGTAGATTTAGTGTTCCCTCACTAGACAATGGAGGCCACCGTAGCGCAGAGGTTAGCATGTCCGAGTATGACGTCTGGAATGTCTGGGTTCGAATCCTGGCGAGACCATCAGAAAAAATGTTCAACGGTGGTTTTCCCCCCCTAATGCTGGCAACATTTGTGAGGTACTATGCCATGTAAAACTTTTCTCCAAAGAGGTGTCGCACTGCGGCACGACGTTCGGATTCGGCTATGAAAAGGAGGCCCCTTATCATTGAGCTTAAACTTGAATCGGACTGCACTCATTCATATGCGAGAAGTTTGTCCCTGTTCCTTAGTGGTACGTTAATGGGCAAAATTTGCATTTTGCACTAGACAATGGCCATACATTGCTCCGACTTCTGAAAGTACCCTACCGTAATAGGTTTAGAGGCTAGGACCTTCAGTAGCCTACATAAACTCAACTACCGATGTACATAACTTTCTCGCCCTTGTATACTCAGCCCTGAGGTGTCCTTGTGGCTTTCGCCTTATTGCAGAGTCTTCTGCAACCCATTCTGAAATGTTCTGTCGATCACCTTGGCGGTTGTTGTTTGCTCCTTGGCTTTGGTTGTAACACCTGCAGACTTAAGCTGGTAACATTTGTGATGTTTTTTGCCACGTAAAAACGTTTCCTCAAAGAGGTGTCGCACTGCACCACGCCGTTCGAACTCGGCTATAAAAAGGAGGTCCCTTATCATTGAGCTTAAACTTGAATCGGACAGCACTTATTGATATGTGAGAAGTTTGCCCTTTTCCATAATAGAATGTTTGCATTTGTAGACTTAAGCGAGTCTTTTAGTTCGTTCGTGATCCGCTTGACCAACATATGAATGTCTTCCACATTTTCCACTTTCTTCTCAGATCTACAAAGGAAAGTTCTGTAGTGCCAAAACTGAGCCCAAAACGGAATTCCCTCTGTTAAGAGGAGGGACATGAATTTCTCTATACCTGGTGGTTCTTGTTGTAGGCTACAACAAATGCAAATACAAATGTGGCTACAAGTTATATGTGGAGGTGGCGAACCTCGTCTAGCTCCTGTAGGTGAGCAAGCTCGTTCCAGTCCTAAGCATCAATCGCCGCAGGAACTTGGTGGTCTTTGGTTAGTTAAAGACGCCAATAACTCATCTTGTCGTATAAAGCATCATAGGAACTCAGTATTTAAGCAAGAGTCGGTGCCGCCCAGCCTCTCACTGAGACTCTCCACTCGATACCGCTGATTGTCCGCGACTGCCATTGCAGCTACTTCGTATGGAGCATTCCCAATCGGCAACCTGTGGACGCACCCGGTAGCTCGCAGCTAAGCTTCTTGTGACAGCGATGAACACCACATAGATCGGACCTCAAAATCCCAGCCTGTGTATTGCTCACATGTATTCAGTGAAGGACTCGATATCTGCTGATGAGCATTAGCGTAACTGTCGACTATGAGGTTCGTTTTCCCCACAAGAACGGATTTGACCAGCAACCTTAGGGTAGAAGGCTGCATCTCTGAATAGTGTGAGACATGTATAGGGGGAAGAAAGCATGATATACCAATCTCAGCTTTAACTTATCAAGTTTGGCTTCTGTATATCATGCTCTCGCATTTGCATTTGTATATCATGCTCTGGCGAAAATTGCACCTGACATCTAATGGCACGAGTATACCCTCCATAAAGGATGTCATATATTGGGTTGCCCAAAAAGTAATTGCGGATTTTTCTTATAGTCGGCGTTGACAAATTTTTTCACAGTTTGTGACTCTGTAATTGCATTCTTTCTTCTGTCAGTTATCAGCTGTAACTTTTAGCTTGCTTTAGAAAAAAAGTATATTTGATTAAAGTTCATTCTAAGTTTTTTTAAAAATGTATTTACTTTCTTTTAAAACATCCGCAATTACTTTTTGGGCAACCCATTACAAAAGATTCGTCCTGGCACAAGCTACTGGCTATAAATTTATTTATTTAAATTTTCTACAATATTTACTACAAAATTTTGATTTGGAAAATTCACAATTGAAATGTTTGCCTTGCACTTGTCATAAATATCATAAATGTAGCTCTCTAGGCTGTTATTATCATTTAGAAGCATAAATGACTATCACCTAACTCATTTACTTTTTTCTCATCCCTAACCATATCTGTCCTTTTAAGAAAATTCTTGAGATGTCCTTGAAACTTTTGCAAATTTAAAATGCAAATTATGACATTCCTGCGAGTGTTCATTGAACTCTCAACTGCCTATCACAAAATGCTTAATGACTGACCATCCTATTCACAAAAGTGAATGTCTTGCCAGTAAAAAAAACCTATAATTTCCTAGAGAGCCAACCTACGAAGGAACTGCAACAAAAAAAAGCTCCTCAAAACCTTCATGCAAACAACATTCCCACGAATATCAAAAATCACCTCCCCAAGTCATAGTCATTACAAGGCTTGACTCTTCAAGCCACAGACAACCACATGTGGCATGCCTAGCCAACATATGCTGCTACAGCTAGAGTACAGCACCTAATTACCTGCCGCAATGTTAATAATAACAGTAGTGATAACAACAAATTATTATGTTGAACATGTTTTGAGTGGCATAACGAAAGACCAAAAAACAATCACAACAACAACTACCACATCCCAAAATATGGAAGAAAACAAAAAAACTAATTGAAGGCAATTTGAGTAGACCAAAAGTTATGATTTATTGCCAATGTTATATGAGAAGCAAAGGCAGTGAAGGAAAATAGGCCCATAATTGAAAGGAGTGTCAAAACATCCTCATGGCAGTAGCCCACCATCACTAAATATATATCACCTACATGCCGATGCAAAGTATGGCAGGGAAACAAGTAGAAACTGGACACCCGGCCTATTAAAGCTTTGGCAAATTTCGTTTTCTACCAACCAACCATCCAACAATCCAGCGATCTATTCACAGCCCTGCTTAATAACTGTCTGTCGGTACTGCCTACCAACTCTTTGTCTGTTTGCTCTTTTTCCAATCAATTATTTACGATTTCATTTTCATCATTAACTGCACGCAAGCGCGTCAATATCATTTAAAACCATGAAAGCTGCAACACGCATGCGCAACACCAATTCAATGTAACACAGCATATAGCTTAAGACATCATGTAAGCCAAGTCCATAGCCAACAAAACCCCATGAAGCCTTAAAGGAAACAAATAGAGTTGAAAACAAAACAAAAAAAAACTATGCGTCTTGTTTTTTCCTTCTCACGAAATTTGAACTCTTCGTGTGCAAAAAAAAACAGAGGATCTCAAATGAAAATAGAAAAAGTCTTGAGAAACGAGTTCACTAAGCCTATGGGCAAAATGATGTAATGTGCTAATCACACATGCGCGCACACACACACACACACGCACACACACTCATATACGTGAACATTTACCAAATCTCTTCTTCAGGTCTATTGCATCCTGTTTTATTCCTAGGCGTTTGTTGGAATACCCCCAAAACCACACTGTTTAGGCTTGCTGCTCATAGAAGGGGACAAGTACCTTGGGCGTTTGTTGGCATGGCATGACTGTTATCTGTTACAGCAAATCACATTGTTAACAGAAAAAAACTGCCAGAATCCAAATAAACTTTGGCTAACATTTCATGATTTATCAATTGCGATGGTTTATTTGTTCACGGCTTCGAAACACCATGAAACTGAAGATTTTTACTTAAAACCTGTCAGAATTCTTGAATACTTAATAACACCGCTACCTTTGTTAATAGGATAAGGGAGGAAGTTTTATATGTGGCAATATGTTTGGAAAATCTAATCGATGAGGTTCAGAATTGGAGGTCTCCATGCAGCATTCCTTCTCAGACTATAAACCTAATGTTGCGATATTCTGAGAAGGAATGCTCCATGGAGACCCTCCAGTCCTGAACCTCATCGATTAGATTTTCCAAACATATTGTCACATATAAAACTTCCTCCCTAATCCTATTAACAAAGGTAGCGGTGTTATTAAGTATTCAAGAATTCTGACAGGTTTTAAGTAAAAATATTCCGTTTCATGGTGTTTCGAAGCCGTGAATAGCACGGCCAGCGCCGAATCAGAAAAGCTTCTGTAATGAGTTGAAAACCATCTGGCCAAAATTCGGAAGACTACTCCAAAGTAGACTTGGGCAAGATAATTTAGATTGTCCAAGTATAGAAGACATTGACGACAATGTCAAGAGGATTACGACTGCACTAGTGGACTCTTTCGAAGATAGTTGTCTTCTTCCAGAAATGATATAAGTCCAAGAAAAGCCCTGGATGACCGGGGATATTTGCAACATTGGAAAAGAGGTCCGCAGACTTTTTAACAGAGCACGTCGTAAAAAATCGGAAGTATATTGGGATGTGTATTACACAAGGCTCAAAAAATACAATAGATAACTAGAGCGGCAAAAGGTGTCTCCTGGAAGCTTTTCATTGACCAGGGCGATAGCCGTAATGACACCGCCAAGATGAAAAAGTAAAATTTTTCAAGTTTTTTCCCAGTTAGGGCGAGATCATCAAATCTTCGCCTGTTTCTCGTTCGAGACGAGCTCAATGATCGGAGATGCAAATGGAAAACGAAAGCCAAAGATAGCAACACACACCAACCACTATGGGACGCGTTTCGTCTTTGGCTATAGAAGACTTTTCAACCATATTAGGAGTGATGGCTTCAAGGGCCATACGTTGGTATGTTGCATTTGAATCGTATTAATAACGAAAACGCATCTATGATTCGCACCTGGGCACACGGAGCAACAGCGAGAGCCATTGCCGTTGTCTTAGCGTTCGAAGCCATCGATACAACTTTCAACAGATGAACAAAATCATGTGTAGTACGGAAGAAGTGTAGTTTGTCACAGAAGGAATGTCTGTCATTACACAAAAATACATGCATTGGGAAAAGTACAGCTAATAAGCAAGGTTGAAAAAGTTTCTCTAAAAAAGACGACATGGGAGTGAGAGCAAAAATAACGGAGGATACGTTGAGGCTTTTAATGAAAATGCATTTTCCACAGGATACGACGACGGGACTCATGGGGACACCGGAATCTGGGAATAATGAGTCTGATCGAGGGTTTATCATAATGGAATTTGTGGTCAAGGAAGTTTTGAGGAGCTTCAAACCATTTAAGTAACCTGAACCCGATGAAATATTTCCGCCGTTATCTCAGAAGGAGTCTGACCATCTGGCGCCTCATCTGGCCAATATATTCACAGCGTGCCTAGGACTTGCATATACTCCAAAAGCCTGGCAGGAGGCAAGCTAAACATGGGAGTGAGAGCAGAAACAACGGAGGATATGTTGAGACTTTTGATGAAAACGCATTTTCCAAAGGATACGACGACGGGACTTACGGGGACACCGGAATCTGGGAATAATGACATTGAACGAAGGTTTATCATAACGGAGTTTGTGGTCAAGCAAGGCTTGAGGAACTCCAAACCAATTAAGTCACTTGGTCCTGATGAAATATTTCCGTCGTTATCTCAGAAGGAGGCCGACTATCTGGCGCTTCATCTGACCAATATTTTCACAGCGTGCCTAGGACTTGCGTATACTCCGAAAGTCTGGCAGGAGGCAAGGGTGGTGTTTATATCCCAGCCCGGCAAGGCAAGTATGCGACCCCAAAGGCCTACAGACCTATAAGATTTACGTCCTTCCTACTCAAAATTATGGAACGCATTGTGGATACTATGATAAAGAGTAGGATATCCAGCGAACTACTTCAATACAAACAGCATGCCTATGTCAAGGGAAGGACGGTGGAGACTGCTCTGCACGAGGTTGTGCATAAAATAGAAGAAATCTTCCATGCCAAGACATACACATTGGCGGTTTGCATTGACATCGAGGGGACGTTTAATAATGTGCGGAGTGACACATTGATTCAATCCTTAGACCAGTACCGGGTGGACCCGTTCCTTAGGGACTGGATAAGCCATAAGCTAAGGAACATGGGATAAATTGCGGGTTCCACGACATAAATATAAGGGAGAAAGTGGCACAGGGCACGCCACAGGGGGGCATTTTATCGTCACTCTTTTAGATGACCACCATAAATAACGGATGCTGAATGAGGAGGGATTTGAACCCGTCTGCTATGCAGACAATGTTATTATACTTCTAAGGGGTACGGATACGAACGAGATATGCAGAAGGGCCGAAAGGGTCTTGCATATGGCATATGACTGGGCTAGACCCAGAGGTCTCAATGTTAACCCAGAGAAGACTGAAATATGCATGTTCACGAGGAAGACGAAGGTGGGCCAATTTGAGGCACCACGTTTCCTCAATAGAACGATTTTGATATCTAACAAGGTCACATACTTAGGAGTGATGTTGGATAGGAAATTGAATTGGAAGTGTCACATTTAGGAGCGTACTGAGAAGCCTCAAAGATGTTGGGCACTATGTAGACCGGCCGGCCGTAGGCTCAAAATGGGACCTGAATCCAAGGATAGTCCACTCAATGTTAACCTAGAGAAAACTTAAATCTGCTTGTTCACGAAGAAGACAAAGGTGGGCCAATTTGACGCACCACATTTCTTCAATAGAATGATTTCGATATCTGACAAGGTCACATGCTTAGGAGGGATCTTCCATAGGAAACTTAATTGGAAGTGTCACATTCAGGAGCGTACTAAGAAAGCTCAGAGATGTTGGGCACTATGTAGACGCACCGTAGGCTCAAAATGGGACCTAAATCCGAGGATAGTCCACTGGCTCTACAGAAGAATGATTATACCAATACTTACTTACGCCTCATTTGTTTGGTGGACTGCTATGGAGAAAAAGTGCAACGTTAGGACCATACAACAAGTTAAGGATAGGTCAAAGCTAGGCGACAGAGTGGGTCTGGGGGTCTACATTGAGAACCCAAGGACTGAGATCTGTTTTAGACTGTCTGACTATAATACGGTCCTACAGGAAAAGATCCGGGCGATCACGGAATGCGTGAGGTGGACTGGTGCTAACGCGAGTACGTCGAGAGTGAAAATCTTTGCGGACAGTAAACTGGTCATCAGGGCAATAACAATCAGGACGGTAAGGTAACGTACAGTCTTGGAGTGTAAGAAGGAGATTAACGCCTTCTCTGAAAATGGCACAATCCGCATTGTTTGGGTGACGGGCCATAACGGAGTAAGGGTGAATGAAGGGACAGACGAGTTGGCAGTGAAGTCAGAGAACTGCCGTCGATAAACTTGGTTAAACCGAAACCGTTCGGGTCGACGCAGTCCGCTTAAAAGCGAGGGCGACAAACGTAACACATGTAACACTGTGGAATAGCGAAACAGTCGGTAGGACGGCGAAAATCCTATGGGGTGATTCGGATCGTGAGAGGACGAAGCTATTACTGAAAGGAAGCAAAAAGGTGATCAGTATAGCTTTTGGTGTAGTAACGGGACACAAAGGACTACGTGCTCACTTATGCAAAATCGGTGCGGCAAGTGATAGCATGTGTAGGGCATGTGGGGAAGATGATAAGACGTTGGAGCATTTCTTATGTCATTGCCCGACTTTCGCAGTTAACAGACACCGGTACATAGGTGGGTACACAATACCAGACATGAACCAATTTAGGGGAGTAGTATGGAAAACAATTAAGGATTTTGTAAATAGGACGACGATCAATTCCTAACTTAAAATTTTCCTTTTGGGGTCACTTTCTTAAGTTTTTAAAGCGCACAACAAGACGATCACGGGCTTAGGTGTATGCCTATAGTGGCATGGGGCAGATATATATCTGCACCCTCTTTTTTAACCTTACCTAAGTGGTTTGAGAGATTTTTATATTGATTTCATTGAAAATATTGTATGCTGGCCACCGTATATTGGAACTTTGAAAGCGATAGCTTTAATTGCTTGTAAGTTTTAATTTTATATAATAAATATTGGGTTGCCCAAAAAATAATTGCGGATTTTTTAAAAGAAAGTAAATGCATTTTTAATAAAACTTAGAATGAACTTTAATCAAATATACTTTTTTTAAACTTTTTTTCTAAAGCAAGCTAAAAGTAACAGCTGATAACTGACAGAAGAAAGAATGCAGAGTCACAAGCTGTGAAAAAATTTGTCAACGCCGACTATATGAAAAATCCGCTATTACTTTTTGGGCAACTCAATAATAAATAAAAAAACAAAATAAATAAAAACTATATTTTTAAGACGAATTAGCAACAAATTCATCTTTTTTTTACGTATATTTTAAATTTTCGTAAATAAATGTTCAGAAAATTTATTTAGACGTTGCTATAATTTAGTCATACCTTCACATTTTTAAATCTGTTTCATGGTGTAATCATTTAGGCATTGCTTTCCTACATTTATTAGGATGAAATTGCTTTAAGTCACTTAGAACATTCGTTATTCTGGTTTGGCTTAGATTTTATTTGGATTAGGTTTGTGTTGTGTTGCGTTGTCTAGTTTCACTGTGGATCTTCACCTAAGGGGGAAGGCAAATAGTGACAGATGTTCACATGCCACCTTAGAAAAGCAGATTTTTCTCCCTGCTCATCTGATAGACACACTAAACATTTTATCACGCGATCTTCTAAATCGCATCGTATAGTCAGACGTAATAATAGCGTGTGATTTGTGTCATGATTTCTAAACTGAAACTGTTAAAAATTGGCGGGATGCCATCGAAATTCTTGGCAAGCCCGTTGCTTCTAGTTGCTCTGGAGTTTGTAGAGGAAAGACAGATTGACCAAATTTAGACTTGAACCAGTTTTGGGATTTAGATCAAGTGTGAATTACATGTGAAAGAAATTTACAAGCATTTGTTTACATTTAGTGTTTTGCTTTTTGGTAAGGTGTAAACTATTTCTACGTTAAGTCGTTTAAACAATCACTCAGTGGGTTATTAAGCTACCGAATTAAACAGGTAAATTGTGGATGAGCAAACTGGTTAAGTAACTAAAGTTTGGAATTTTTGATACGGGAGCATGCAGAATAAGAAATTGGAAATTGAATAAATAAATAATTGAAGGCATTTTTATGCTCTTCACTGTAGGAAGGGGGTATATAAAACTTGTAGAATAAATAACCGGAGGCCACCATAGCGCAGAGATTAACATGACCGCCTATGAAGCTGAACGCCTGGGTTCAAATCCTGGCAAGACCATCATAAATCATTCAGCGGTTGTTATCCCTTCCTAATACTGGCGACATTTGTGCGGTACTATGCCATGTAAAAACAACTTCTGCCTCCTCCTGAGGCACGTCGTTCGGACTCGGCTATAAAAAGGAGGTCCCTTATCATTGAGCTTAAACTTGCATCGGACTGAACTCTTTGATATGTGAGAAGTTCGCCCCTGTTCTTTAATGGAATGTTCATGGGCAAAATTTGTATTTGCAGAATAACTAACCACCATAAAGTCGACGACCCTGCAAACGATTTAAGGGCCAAAACAAGATGCAAATCTACATCTTCCATGTTCGAACTCTATACAGATAAGTTGCTGTATACGAACTGATGAATTTGCTGGAAAAGTACGAGGTTTACATTACCGCCTGTAATGGAGTTTGATTGGGCTGGAGAGAAGCCGCAAAAACACTCTAAGGAAAAGCGTTGTAGAGCCTCATTTGGCCGTTCTGAAGTGATCTTGGATAGGAAATCCAGTAACGTACCGAGAACCCTACAGGAGCTAAAGTAGACTAATACTAACATAAGCCTCAGTAATTTGGTGGACAGCGAAGGAGAAAAGGTGCACTAATAAGTCATTACCACAGGTTCAGAGAACATGTTGTCTTGGCGTAGGCGGGGCGATGAGGCAGCCACTGCAGCTATGAGACTTGTGGCAATGGGAGGGTACATGTTAGATAGGGGCAGGTCAGGAGTGATATAATCGAAGCGACTATTAGAGAACTGGATGGATTGGAATACCTGGGACGACACTCGAGATCGAGTGTGAGACACTGCTGCCAGCAGCACGGTCTTGGATTGATGGAACTTCGGTATTGTCAACTGGTAGTTAGGTAAGGCTTGTTGGGCGCTCTAAAAACTAGAAAGTAACTTCCAAAAAAAAAAATCAGTTTTAGGAATTCCGTGATACTTACAAAATTCTTCATTGTTTTCCATGCCACGCCACTAAGTTGGTTCATGCCTGGTATTGTGTCCCCACCTAATCTGTAAGCGGCGAAAGCCGGGCAATGACATTGGGAATGCTCCAACGTGTCATCTTCTTCCCCACATTCCTTACATATGGTATCACTTGCCGCACCGATTTTGCATAAGTGAGCTCGTAGTCCTATGTGTCCCGTTGTGATACCAATAGCTATACTGACCACCTTCTTACTTCCTTTCAGTAAGAGCTTCGTCTTCTCACGATTCTGAATTCCCCCATAGGATTTTCGCCGTCCTACCGACCGTTTTGCTTTTCCACAGGGTTGCATGTGCATTCATCGCCCACGCTCTTAACTGGGACTGGGCGACCCGAAAAGCTACGGGTTAACCAAGCTTATTGATGGCAGTCCTCTGGCCTTCACCGCCAAATCGTCTGAAGAGAAGGCGTTAATCTCCTTCTTACACTGTAAGACTGTTCGTGACCTTACCGTCCTGGTTGCTATTGCCCTTATGGCAATTTTACTGTTCGTAAAGATTTTTACACTTGACGTCCTCGCGCTAGCACCACACCACCTCACGCTTTCCGTGATCGCCCGGATCTCCGCCTGAGGACCGTATTATGGTCAGACAGTCTAAAGCACATCTCAGTCCCTGGGTTCTCAATGTAGACCTCCAGGCCCACTCTGTCCTCTAGCTTTGATCCATCCGTGTAATATGATCTTCCAGATGTCAACACTAGGATTTCGTCAATCCACGTGGATATTGAGGGGGCCTTCAATAGTGTGGAGATGGATCGATAGTTGCTGCACTGGACCGCACGGGGATTCACCCCTTTAATCTCCCAGTGGACCAACAATATGCTTAATGGCAGGATTTGACGCTGATATGGGTTCCCATACATGAGGGAATCCCAGCAAATGAGAGGGCAGACGAGTGCGCCAGGAGGGGTTCGTCTACGCCGGATGGACCAGCCACCGGTCTTACCTACGAGCCACTTGTCGAGTTATTGAACACAGTAGAATGGATGGCCAGGGCGGCGTCGGTAATGAGGTGGGACTCGGTGGATGTTTGCCGGACTACAAAGGCGCTCTGGCCTGTCATCGACCTGGGGAGTATGAGGGAGTTGCTGGCTTTCGATAAGAGGTCAATGAGTACCTTAACAGAGGTCATAAACGAGTATCGTGCCATAGGTCGCATGGCAGCGCGCATGGGAATACCGCGTAATGACTTCTGTAGAAGTTGCATCGGTTAGGATGAAGAGACCTCTATTGAGCACTTACTTTGTTTATGTCCGGGTCTGATCTGAGTGAACTTGCGAACGTCCCCTGGCAGGACTCCTGAAATTTGTTGAAGGAACAGGATGGTTTCGACGAGGGTGCGGTATCACCTGCGTAGCTACCTTTAACATCCGTTAAATGTAATGAGCTCAAATATGCCATGAGTTCACCTGTAGAACGATAAAAAGATGGGTTGAAGTGTCTGGTTGGTGAACCATCGCCCGGAAAACTTATCTGATGTCTAATAGCCAAATACGGTTCATTTAAGTGCATTATTTAATATATAGCTCGGAATAAGCAAACCGATCTACTTATTTGAAATACTATCTTTGGTGTATGGTAAATTAGATTCGGCCAGGCCAAACTAAAGGCACTTTTACTTCTTGATTAGTAAAATCTAAATTTTGCTCATTTATAAACCATTATTGAAACATTGTGTTAATTACAAGCCAGAATATTTACATGCCTTGTCATAAAAATATGAAAAAAGTTGTTCCGGATGATGTACCATGCCCATCATCATCACCGCCATCAAAATCTTGGTTGTAGACAACCAACAACAGCTTGTGTATGTGCAGTGCCCGGAAAAGCGTCACTTTAACTTATGCAGCAAACAAGCGATCAAGCGCATGGGTGAAGTAAGTGAAGTTTTATTGTGGCATAATTCACCTCAGGGGTCGCTCCATACGTCAGGGTGATGCATTTGTCATTGTTGGCGGTGTTGTTACCGTTGCCGTTGGTCTCGTTGTTTCTGCTGTCATTGCCGCCGTAATTCAGTCAGAAATGCACCTGAAGTTAAATGCAATATGATTTATGTAATTATGGCGGAATTAAGACAATTAACTGCCAAGTCGTGCCACAGACAATTAATGGGGACCACATCATCATTTTCAACGTGGTAAAGTCATTGGGGGAAAAATATCTTTTAAAAAAAATTAAAAAAAAAACAGAAACTTTGGAGATGTGGGCAGATTAAATGGCGGCAGCAATAGCATCAGATAAAATACTCGGGTTGGTTGTTTAGAAAATAGAAACAAAAATTGAATAGAACACCTTGGCAACCAACACAGTTAAAATCTAGAGAAGAAAGAAATCGAACTTAAGTTAGGGCTTAGAATGCCTTTAGTGAAGGGCCCTTAGTGAGAACTGAAGAGTAACAACTACAGATGATAATATCCCAGGAGGGGTATGGGGAAGACTTCTCTCATATTCACAAAGTGATTACTGATTATAGTTTTAGCTCAAAAACAAGTGAAAGAGTTTTAGGTTCGGTCCAGTCGAATGTTATATACCCTTCACCAAGGCATGCATTTGACAAGTTCCTTGAATGACTTCTCCAAATAAGGAGACCGGGTTATATAAACGTTGTATCAAGTTATGAACCGTACTAGTTATGGCTATTAGAAGTCTTAAGAAAATACCACCTTCAACAATTATACTCTCCTCTAGAAATCGGGGATCTATATCAAGTTATAGACAGAATTGGACCATTGATATTGGAAGTCGTAAACCAAACTCTAGGTGCAAATTTTATCTAAATCTGATAATAAGTACGACCTTTAGATGCTCAAGCAGTAAAATCGGGATATCCGTTTATAAGGGTGGTATATCAGGTAGTGGGCCGATTTAAACCAAACGGCACGGTTGATTTTAGTCATAATAAAACAACACGTAAAAAATTTAGACAAATCGGAAATTATTACGCCCTCTAGAGGCTCCTGAAGGCAAATCGGGCGAGCTAGATAAGGTTATAGACCGATTCAAATCATACTTGGCATTGCTATAGGGGGTCATAAAAAAGTAAATTTTCGACCAAATCGGGTAAGTATTATGCCGGTTGAAGGCTTAGGAAGCATAGTCGGGAGATCGGTTTTTATAGGGCATACATATTTTTAACAAGGACCGATTTGGCCCATTTGCAATCTCTACCAACCTAAACTGAGAAGAAGTATTTTTAAACAATTTTAGGTGTCTAGCTTTTTTCACAGACGAACGGACGGATGACAGACGGTAGTTTGATAGATGAACGGTTTGACAGATATGCCCATGCTAAATCGACTTAAAATTTAATGGCAATAAAAATAGGACGTTAGACCAATACTTCGTGATCTTACAAATGCAATGACGATGTTATTGGGTTGCCCAAAAAGTATTTGCGGATTTTTCATATTGTCGGCGTTGACAAATTTTTTCACAGCTTGTGACTCTGTAATTGCATTCTTTCTTCTGTGAGTTATCAGCTGTTACTTTTAGCTTGCTTTAGAAAAAAAGTGTAAAAAAAGTATATTTGATTGAAGTTCATTCTAAGTTTTATTAAAAATGCATTTACTTTCTTTTAAAAAATCCGCAATTACTTTTTGGGCAACCCAATAGTATACCCCATCGTATTGTGGAGGGTTTAACAAGGGACTCTATATATACCTTCTTAAATGAATCGCATTGATCGGTATATATGGATGCTGTATCAGTATAAACATCGATATCGACCATACTTGGTACGGTTGTTGAAAGCGAAACAAGACTTGCAAGGTTTTTGCCAAATCGGATAATAATTGCGCCTACTAGAGGCCCTTAAAGTCAAATCGGGTAATCGGTTTATATGGGACTTTATTAGAATTTTGGAGATCCTTGGGGTTGGAGGCCATAGACCGATTTGGGACGTACTTGTTGCGAATGTTGAAAGTCATTACAGTACCCCACGTGGAGAAAGTGGAAACTACGAAGGATATAGAGATAGTCGTCAAGCGGATCACGAAGGCCCTGAATGACTCGCTTGTGTCAGCTGCCCTAGTGCCAAGCCAAGGTACAAACAGCGACCGCCATGGTGGACCCGAGAACTGGTTGGTCTAAGGAAGGACTGCAGAAAACTCTTCAACAGAGCAAAAGCCACAAGAGCACCACACGATTGGGACATCTATAAGGCTGAGCTAAGAAAATATAAGGGCGAGCCGAGAAAGGCTCAGAACAAATCCTGGGTAGAATTCTGCAGCTCCTTGGAGGATACATCTGAGGCCTCTAGGCTAAGGAAAATTCTGTCCTGGAGACCTATTACGGAGGGGTATATTCAGAAGTCAGAGAATGTATGGACAATGTCTAGTGAGGAAACACTAGAACTACTCGTTGATACAAATTTCCCGGGAAATTTTCCAACGGACAACGTGGCGCCAGAAAAGGTTGTCACTGTTATGCATTCGTCAGAAGCTATTGGGGAAATTGTGTTTGAGCCGAAAATCCTTTTGGTGATAAGTAGTTTCGACTCCTCTTGTTGCCAGGCCCTGATAATGTATCACCGGTTGAATTACAAGCTGTGACTGATAAACTGTCCCCTTGGCTTAGGGAGACACACTCTGCTTGTCGCAACATGTCCCACACACCTGTGGAATGGAGGGACACAAAGGTCATTTTCATTCCAAAAGCAGGAAAACCTTAACACACGAAGGCGAAAGATTTTCGTCCTATAAGTCTGCCATCCTTTATGCTGAGTCTTCAGAGAGGATGATAGAAACATATCTTAGGGTATATCCCTGGAGATCGCCTGTCTCGGCAACAACATGCATATAGTAAGGGCAAGTCCACCGAAACAGCCCTTCACTGCCTAGTCGTCCACATAGAGAGTTCTCTCACTGTCAAGGAATATACAATGGTAGTATTTATGGACATTGAAGGTGCTTTCAATAATGTAAAACCGACGTCAATCATTAAGGAGCTGGAGATTCTGGGCTTCAACACTACCGTAAGAAAGTTTATTAATATCTTACTTGCTAAAAGATGCATTACGGCAGGCTTCGTATCTGTGGATCTAAGAAGATGGGTCAGCAGAGTAATACCTCAAGGAGGTGTACTGTCTCCTCTATTTTAAAATATATGCAAATGCAAATTTTGCCCATGAACATTCCACTAAGGAACAGGTGCAAACTTCTCACATATCAATGAGTGCAGTCCGATTCAAGTTTTAAGGTCAGTGATAGTGCGAAACCTCTTTGGAGAGAAGTTTTACATGGAATTGTACCTCACAAATGTTGCCTGCATTAGGAGGAGAAAACCATAGCTGAAAATTTTTTCTGATGGTCTCGCCAGGATTCGAACCCAGGCGTTCAGCGTCATTGGCGGACATGCTAACGTCTGCGCTACGGTGACTTAAAATATATAGCCACATATTATCTCTTGCCTATAACGCTGAATGCATGGATTCGAATCCTAGCGAGACCATCGGAAAAATTGTTCAGCAGTGGTTTTCACCTCCAAATGCTGGCAACATTTGCGAGGTACTATGCTATGTAAAATCTTCTCTTCAAAGAGGTGTCGCAGTGCGACACACCGTTCGAACTCGGCTATAAAAAGGAGACCCCTTATCATTGAGCTTACACTCGAATCGGACAGCACTCATTGATATGTGAGAAGTTTGCCCCTGTGACTTAGTGGAATAACCATAGGCAAAAAATATATTGTCTTTGGAAGCAAACTTAGAGATATACTTCAGGAAGCTTTATGCACGACGACGAAGTGGGCTACCGAAAGTGGTCTTGGCGAAAATCAGTCTAAGACGGAAGTTGTTCTATTCAGCAGGTGATACAAGGTTTTAACAAATATTTTGGAAAGGGCAAGAAAGACGACTCTTGCCCTATACACCTGGAGGCGAGCTACTGGCGAGCTAAAAACTGCAGTTGTCAAACTTTTAATGCTATATGGGGTTGTAATCTGGTGGACAGCGCTTCAAAAGTGGTCTTGGCGAAAATCAGTCTAAGAAGGAAGTTGTTCTATTCAGCAGGTGATACAAGGTTTTAACAAATATTTTGGAAAGGGCAAGAAAGACGACTCTTGCCCTATACACCTGGAGGCGAGCTACTGGCGAGCTAAAAACTGCAGTTGTCAAACTTTTAATGCTATATGGGGTTGTAATCTGGTGGACAGCGCTTCAAAAGTCCACTTACCGTTCAATACTCAGCCGGTTTCAAAGAATGGTTTGTTTGTGCATCGTAGCCGCTCTGAGTACGACAGCAAATGGTGCACTGAATTTAATGCTAAACCTACTACCTCTGGACACAGTGTCGAGACAAATTGCTGCGATCACTGTGTGTGGCTAAGAGAGCTTTAGTTTTGGTCATGCGGCGGCTACGGACACTGTGTTACACTTAATACAATGTCCGATGTTCCAGGCAGTGTGGATTACTCATTGCCTGAGCTGCTTTTCGATAAAAAGTACTGTACCACTATTCCTGATAGAACCGATTGGAACTACAATATCCCTGGTAATAGTAGTTACATAGATTTCTATACAGATGGTTCCCAACTAGACGACCAGGTGGGCTTTGTGATGTACTCTAAAGAACTGGGAATGGTGATTCGAGAAAGTTACCCGACCACCTTAGTGTGTATCAAGCGGAGATCCTTGCGATTAAAGAATTGGGGCAATGGCTTAGACATAATGTCATAACGAAGGCTGGCATAAATATCTTCTCAGACAGCCGGGCAGCCATTAAATCCCTAGAGAACGCATTTTGGATTTCAAAAATCGCCCCCGACTGTCGCAGTTCTCTCAACGAGATGGGTGGTGGATTTAAAAGTTCTGGATGCCGGGCCACAGAGATATCCCAGGGAACTGTAAGGCGGACGAGTTTGCGAGACTCGAAACTACCTAACATTTTCCAGGGGAACTGATATGTCTCTAACGACATGTAAGCTTAGTTTTAGGACCAGGCTCGAAAGATAACTTATGATAGATGGACACAAAGAGGGGGTTGTGAGCATACCAAAATTATGCTGCCTAATTTAGACTTGCTGTTGTGCCTGTTATGGCTATATGATTGAAAAACATGCTAATCTGAAGGTTAAAGGCAACGACTTTGGAGAAGCTGTTAGGACGTCGAGGAGGAAGGGACTATAGAACACCTTCTGTGTGTGTGTCCCGCTCTAGCAGTTAGAAGGGTTGCAGTTTAGGTTCTCATTTCTTTGACAACCTGTCTGATTTAGCAGATGTGAACATTCGCAAGTTGTTGGGCTTTTTAAAGCTATGTGGATGGTTCAATGGTAAGAACTAGAAGGCATATTCTTTCTCCTGTTCTGTGGTATCACTATGGACGATAAAGTGTGAATCTGACGGCAGACTGCCACTTAAACCTAACCTAAGTTCGGCGGGACCAAATTTTATATAGCCTCTAAAATGGGTTAATAAATAAATTTTTCGCATGGGGAAATCGGTTAATAGAAGCTTTATAAAGCTACGAAACGTATACTTTCAAAATTTCATCCAAAATAGATAATAGTGGTTCAAGAAGCCAAATAGGAAGATCGATATATATGGGAGCTGTATCAGCATAAACATCGATATCTACCATATCTGGTACGGTTGTTGGAAGTAAAACAAAACTTTCGAACAATAATTGCGCCCTCTAGAGGCTCATAAAGTCAAATCAGGAGATCGGTTTATATGGGGCTACATCAGAATGTTAGAGGTCCTAGGGGTTGAAGGTTTTAGCGCTATATCAGGTGAAAGACCGATTTGGGACGTACTTGTTGCGGTTGTTGGAAGTCATTACAGAATCCCACGTGTAAAATGTCAGCAAAATCTTGTAAAAATTGCGCCCCTCAGCGGCCCAAAAAGATCGGATTGTATGGGAGGTATATAAGGCGATGGACAGATTTTGATTGAACTTGACACCGTTATTGAAGGTCGTAATAAAACACTACGAGCAAAATTTAACCCTTCTTTCTCTTTACCCTAACCCATTTTGTCTTAAATATCTCTTTCACCAAACTATTCTCAAACAAGGTTGTGGCCTTTTTCCCCGGTGGCCTTAAACAATCACCCACTGCACCTTTCTCTAAATACTTCACTAAGTGATGTCTCATCACTTATACCCCATTTAGAAGAAAGAGAAAAAAATCTTCCGTATAAGATTTGCTCATTAATCTAACAAACTGTAATGAATTTAATGTCAATTTCGATAGAGATCAGAAAAACTGACATGATTAACGACAAATGACAAACGGCAACAAAGTAAACGATCAAATAGCAGATAGACGATTAAATTAAGGATTATGTTAACCACAAACCCCGCGACCGACCGACTTATCACAAGTCTTTAAACAGGGGATTAAATTAATTAGAAAAGCTTTAGAGTGACAAATACAAAACGTCGTCAGTGATCATGTCATGAACATTTAAAAGAGACAAGGGAATTAATTTCCTGGCCAAATGAGATAATTACCATTCATCTTAATCCCCTTGGCAAACACACATACGAACTGCTATAAAGTCAAGGCATAAATGCATTATTGTAATGCATATTCTATTGTGTGTATATTGTGGAGCGTATTTGTCGTTGACTATGGCTTTTGGATTTGGTAGCAATTTGACACAGCATGAAATCGTCATGTTAACGCATTAATCTTAGCCCAGCTAAGCCGGGTCTATATGCGCCATGCTTCAAAGGCAGATTAACATACCCGCCCGCAGACCAAAGATCTAGACCCCTACTCTTCTCTTCTCTCCACTCGACTTTTGAGCTTATTTTACAGAATAACAAGACTAAACGCCGCTTGTACTTAACCATAAAATGAGAGAAAAAAAAACGAAAAAAAATCTTTAAAAACATTATTTCAGCCATTTGTGTAAGCAAAGGCGGCTTTTTGCTTAAAATAACCATTTTGTTATGTCGCGCTCCATTGTTAAGCCGTTCATTTTTGATTTTTCGGAGTATGACAAAAAAAATGGAAAACAAGACAAATGCCGCCACCGCCGCCAGTCAGTTGTTCGCTCGCGCATTCATTCATTCATGAGTTACTACCGCCTGTTTATTAAATGTATATTAGCCCGTAAAATTCATCTATATTGCCCCTCGGGCTCACATAGCCCAAGGGGGGCAAATAATGAAAAACACTAGAGCACACTTATGCTACACATGCGCATTCAATGCATTACTGTAGTTTCAAGTGGAATCATGCATAGTTGAATTTCAATATTATGAATATTGAAACTACAAGTTAGGAATTCAGTTTCAGAACTTTTCGACACAATTGAAGCCAAACTAAGAGAAATTGGTTATAAAGAATAACCATTCAGCAGGGCAGAGGTTTCTTTAATCATCAAGTCAAAACAATTCCAAAAGCGTTCTGCGTTCGTTCGAGCCGTCTAAGTGAGTCTGATGGCAGGCTGCCACTTAAACCAATCCTAACCTATTCAAAATTGGTGTTTTAATTGCATGATATGTAATGTTATCTTGACAGTGTAATTGAGCTTCAAGATGGTTTTTAGTTATGTTCCCCCTTCAACTCCCCCATTGATATTTTATGGGGAGTTGACCACCAATGTCAATGGTGGTCTTAAGATGCTACATGCAAAACTTTAGCTGCAACTTTTGGCAATCTTTGAAGTTATGACTAAAATACTAGAGAGACCTCCATGTTTTTTTGCCAGTTTTCTATTTTTTATATACAGAAAAAAAGTGTCCCGAAAAAATTTTCAATTAAAATTTTAATTGAAAATAAAAATGTTTTCAATAAAAACAATAATTGAAAATAAAAATGTTTTCAATAAAAAAAATAAATTGAATCAATAATTTTTTAATCGAATCCAGATTTTTTTCAATAACGATCGTGATTGAAATTCTGGCAACTTTCAATTAAAAAATTATCCGATTCAATCATTTTTGTAATTGAATCTCAATTTTTTTCAATTACGATCGTGATTGAAATTTTTGTTATTTTCAATTAAAAAATTAATTGATTCAATCATTTTTTCAATTGAATTCGAAAATATTTTTCAATTACGATTGTGATTGAAATTTTTGAAAATTTCATTAAAAAAATTAATTGATTCAATCATTTTTTAATTGAATCTTAAAAACTGTTTGTCCATGGAACGTATTGTGGACACCATGATAAAGAGTAGGACATCCAGCGAACTGCTCAAATACAAACAGCATGCCTATGTCTAGCAAAGGTCGGTGGAGGTTGCCCTGCACGAGGTTGTGCATAAAATAGAAGAATCCTTCGATGCAAAAATGTACACCCTGCCGGTATGTATTAAAATAGAGGGGGCTTTCAACAATGTGCGGACCGACACACAGACCCAATTCATAGACCAGTAACGGGTGGACCCGGTCCTTAGAGACTGGATAACTCATATACGAAGGAACAGGTGTATACATTGTGTGTCCCATGGCATAAATATAAGGGAGAAAGTGGCACAAGGCACGCCACAGGGGGGCATTTTATCGCCACTTCTATGGGTGACCACCATAAATGACCTATTGCGGATGTTGACTGAGGAGGGATTTGAACCCGTCTGCTATGCAGACGACGTTATAATACTTCTAAGAAGTAAGCATCCGAACAAGCTATGCAGAAGGGTCCAAAGGGTCTTGCATATGGCATATGACTGGGCAAGACCCAGAGGTCTCAATGTTAACCCAGAGAAGACTAAAATTGAAATATGCCTGTTCACGAGGAAGATGAAGGTGGACCAATTTAACGCATCACGTTTCCCCAATAAGACGATATCGATATCTGACAAGGTCAAATACTTAGGAGTGATCTTGGAAACTGAATTGGAAGTGTCACATTCAGGAGCTCACAGATGATGGGCACGATGTAGACGGGCCGTAGGCTCGAAATGTGGCCTGAATCCAAGGTTAGTCCACTGGCTCTACAGGAGCGTGATAAGACCAATACTTACTTACGCCTCAGTAGTTTGGTGGACTGCTATGGAGAAAAAGCGCAACATAAGGACCATTCAACAGATTCAGAAAAATGTTGTTTTGGCATAAGCGGAGCGATGAGGACCACGCCCACTAGGGCACTGGAGACTATTCTAGATATCCGACGGATTGACATACAGGTTAAGTGTGAGGCAGCCACTGCGGCTATGAGATTTAAGGCGATGGGAGAATGGATTGAGGATGGGAGTAGCTCATACCATCGCGGTATAACCGAGGCGACGATAGGAAACGTGGAAGGAAGGGAAGAGGTTTCCGATCGGATACCACAGATAAACCTTGAAGTCGAGTGCGAGACACTGCAGCCATCGGCACAGTCTTGGATTGACGCAACCCTTGTATTGCCATCTGGAAGATCATATTACATGGATGGATCAAAGCTAGAGGACAGAGTGGGCCTGGGGGTTTACATTGAGAACCCAGGGACTGAGCTCTGTTTTAGACTGCCTGACCATAATACGGTCCTGCAGGCGGAGATTCGGGCGATCACGGAATGGGTGAGGTGGTGTAGTGCTAACGCGAGAACGTCGAGTATGAACATGTTGTCTTGCACATGTTATTGCCATAAGGGCAATAACAACCAGGAAGGCAAGGTCACGAACAGTCTTGCAGTGTAAGAAGGAGATTACCACATTCTCTGAGGACGGCAAAATCTGCATCGTTGGGGTGCCGGGCCATAACAGAGTAAGGGGAAATGAAAGGCCAGACGATTTGGCGGTGAAGGCCAGAGGACTGCCGTCAATAAACTTGGTTAACCCGAAGCCTTTCGGGTCGATGCAGTCCGAGTTGAGGGAGCGGGCGACGAATGCCCATGCAACATTGTGGAACAGCGTAACGGTCGGTAGGACGGCGAAAATCCTATGGGGGGATCCAGATCGTGAGAAGACGAGGCTATTACTGAAAGGAAGTAAGAAGGAGGTCAGTGTAGCTATTGGTATCATAACGGGACACATAGGACCACGAGCTCACTTATGTAAAATCGGTGCGGCAAGTGATTGCATGTGTAGGGCATGCGGAGAAGATGATGAGACGTTGGAGCATTTCCTTTATCATTGCCCGGCTTTCGCGTCCAACAGTACCGGTACTTAGGTGGAGACACAATAACAGACATGAGCCAACTTAAGGGAGTGGTATTGAAAACAATTAAGAATTTTGTAAGTAGCACGGAATTCCTAACTTAAAAATTTTCTTTTTAGAGGATACCTTCTAGTTTTTAGAGCGCACAACAAGCCGAGTACTGGCTTAGATGTATGTCCATAGTGGCATGGAGTGGATTAATATCTGCACCCTCTTTTTAACCTAACCGAACCTAACTTACTATGAGAACGTGGTGCTAAAATTCAAAGTATTTGAGAGAGAAGGAATTTGACATCCAAACTTTGGGCCAATAAGAGACTCCAAGCCTGCTCGAAAGGAAATGTGGTCGATTTTTTAGGAGTAGAGTCCGAAAGTAACATTCAAACTTTTAACAAATGGCTGAGAGTCCGCCTTATACCTACGTTAACATGTAGACCAATAATGGCAATATCATATTCAAATGAAGGGTATATGGCAGTAGAGTAAAATTTGTTCCGTGCACATGTAAAAGCTCTAAACAGTAAGTATGGTAACCATACTTACCTCGTACGCCCAGGCAGTACGAGGGGAACGAATCATACGAATCTTATATATAAAAATCGATTTGTGTTTGTTTGTTTGTATGTTTGTGTGTTCCTTATAGACTCAGAAACGGCTGAACCGATTTTCTTGAAATTTTCACAGATGGTGCACAATGACCCCGTGGTGAAAATAGGGTTCTACATTTTTTGATATCTGAAGGGGGGCGGACCCTCCCCCTAACCCTAATTTTCCGAAACGCCAGATCTTGGTGATTGGTGGTGCGATTTAAGCGAAATTTTGTGTGCTCCCTTAAAGTAACCTAAAAATAAAAATTTGATATCCAAATTTCGGATGGGGTACCCAGGGGCCAGCCTACCCCAAAAACCTAGCAAATATATATGTGGGTCAATCATGACAATATGGGACTCAAATGAAAGGTATTTAAGAGTAGAAAACGTAACTGCTATCCAATTGTCAGACTAGGTGTTTGGGGGACTACCCCAACCCCTAAAACATCCCTAAATCGGATATTTTTACCGACCTTGGCAATATGGGACTCAAATGAGAGGTATTTGCGAGTAGAATACGAATTTGGTATCCAAATGTGGCACCAAGTTTCTTAAGGGGTGCACCCCTTACGGAAAACACCATCCACATAGGACTTATTTACTGATCATGGCAATATGGGGCTCAAATAAAAGGAATTTAAGTGTAGAATACGAATCTGATATTCAAATGTGGGACCAAGTGTCCCACAAAAACAACCCCCAAAGAGGACAAATTTACTACAATAGCAATATGGGGCTCAAACGAAAGGTCTTTGGGAGTAAAGCACGAATCTGTTATCAATATTCGGAAAAAGTGTGTATGGGGCCACCCCACCTCCATAACAACAGCCATATAGGACATATTTGTTGACCATTCCAATATGGGGCTGTAATAAGATGTATTTTAGAGTAGAACACGTATATGATATGTATTTTTAGGGCCCAATCACTGAACGGCCGCCCCATTCCCCAAAACACCGCCGAAACCAAACATGCTTGCTGACTATGGAAATATGGGGCTGAAATGAAAGGTATTTGGAAGTAGACCACGAATCTGATATCAAAATTCAGGACCAACTGCCTGGGGGACGTCCCACTCCCATAACAAAGCTCAAATAGGACGTATTTGCTCATCATAAAAATTTTGGGTCTGAAAGGGATTGGATCTCGATATTGATTGTTTTTAGGGCCCTTACCCCAAACCGGACATATTTGCTGACTTTTGCAATAAGGGGTTTAAATGAAAGGTATTTGAGATTAGAAAACGAATTTGATATACAATTTTGAAGCCAATGACAATATGGGGTTCAAATAAATGATATTTGAGAGTAGAGCACGATGCGGATATATATTTTCAGGGCTAAGTGTTTGGGGGACCACCCAAAACGCTCCTAAATCGGGCATATTTACCAACCCGGTCAATGTGCGGCTCAAATGAAAGGTATTGGGAGTCTACCCCTTCCTTAAACACCCCACAAACAACAATTATTTACTGACCATCGCAATATGGAGCTCAAATAAAGGTATATGGGAGTAAAATACGAATCTGATATCCAAATGTGGGACCATGTATTTTGGGCACGGCCCCTTTCCCGAAACACCCCCCCGAAGAGTACAAATTTTGGGGACAAATATTTGAGGACACCTCATGCCTTAAACTCCCCTTAAACCAATGGCAATATGGGGTTTAAATAAATGGTATTTGAGAGAAGAGAACGATGATGATATTTTTTTCTGGGCCAAGAGTCTAAGGGACCACCTCGCCCCCGGAAACACCACAAAATCGGACATCATGACAATACCCAGCTGAAATAAAGACTTTTAATAATGAAGTATATCTAACACCTAAACGTTAATGACCCTAAACCCTCCGAGCGAATTTGTAGACCAGTAAAGATTATATGGGATTCAGATAAAGGCATTTATTGGGTTGCCCAAAAAGTAATTTCGGTAATATACAATAGTAGTAATATAGTCGGCGTTGACAAATTTTTTCAACGGCTTGTGACTCTGTAATTGCATTCTTTCTTCTGTCAGTTATCAGCTGTTACTTTTAGCTTGCTTTAGAAAAAGAAAGTGCGCGAAATTTTGTTTTCATTTGTTTGTTTGGGGTCAATTTTAATATGAGTACCACATGTATTGAAAGAAATTCATTTCACAAACCGAATCAACGCTTGTGAAATGCACTTTAAACGCAATGAATTCGATCCGTTTTTAAAACGAATCATAACTGGAGATGAAAAATGGATTGTTTACAACAACGTTTGTCGAAAACGATCATGGTCCAAGCATGGTGAACAAGCTCAAACCACTTCAAAGGCGATATCCACCAAAAGAAGGTTATGTTGTCTGTTTGGTGGGATTGGAAGGGTGTGGTATATTTTGAGCTGCTTCCAAGGAACCAAACGATTAATTCGGATGTTTACTGTCAACAATTGGACAAATTGAATACAGCCATCAAGGAGAAGCGACCAGAATTGGTCAATCGTAAAGGTGTCATATTCCACCAGGACAACGCTAGACCGCACACATCTTTGGTCACTCGCCAAAAACTGAGTGAGCTTGGCTGGGAACTTTTGATGCATCCACCATATAGCCCTGACCTTGCACCATCAGACTACCATTTATTTCGATCTTTGCAGAACTCCTTAAATAGTAAAACTTTCGGCAATGATCAGGCTATAAAATTGCACTTGATTCAATTTTTTGCAGATAAAGGCCAGAAGTTCTATGAGCGTGGAATACTAAATTTGCCAAGAAGATGGCAAAAGGTTATCGAACAAAATGGCAATTATATATTTGATTAAAGTTCATTCTAAGTTTTATTAAAAATGCATTTACCTTCTTTTAAAAAATCCGCAATTACTTTTAAGGCAACCCAATATATTGTTATACTTTTGCGATATACATATATTATTTTCGAAGCATGGTATTTCACTAAAAGCTCTAAAATTGTCGAAAATAAATATTCAAAGGATAATTTTGTTCCATATAAAGTAAAAGAAGGTGCAGCGGTGCGGGCCCGGTTCAGCTAGTTACAAATAAAAATGAAAAAAAAAGCATTTTGGGCTAAGGCACTGGCTGCACAATCTAAACTTTTTGAAATATGCACTTCATTTAACCGAAAGATATTGGCAAGTTGTGTATGCCAAAAAATGCGGAGTATATTTGAAGCCATACACCCATGAGACCTAGAAGTTTAGACTATAAATATAAGTAAATTTTTATTGTGTGTATTGTAGAAGACACAGCGGAGTGTGCTTGTGTGGGCAGTTATTTTAAATTCTTTGAAAATCAACAAAATATCGTTTTCGTATTTTGTTGTGATTTAGTTAAATTAATTTCGTAAACCAATGTACTATTACGCACAGTGTTGAATCTAAAGAATACAACATATACTACTGTCCCTTCATGTTCTTGAAGTTTTCTTCAAACGAAACTTAATTGCAAGACTTTAAAACTAAGTCCCATCAATTCAATTCTTAAACTACTTTTCATGAAACGTTTTGCTCTCGATTTCGCATCGAGCCCCCTGTGCCAGTTATGGTCGGAGTTTGCCATATGTTATTGTTTTTGGAAAGAAAAAAAAACTGTAGTAAAATCTATTTACAATCAGCCAAAGTGTAGTAGATAGTTTAGAGTAAAATAATGTTAAATATGCGACATTCGTATTGTTGGTGGTTAGTGGATGGTTGCTTGAAATGTTGCATTGTGTATATGGCGATTTGGTGTGTGGGCTTTAATTATTTGAAGGCATATTTATCACCGTATGAATGAGCGAACGAGCCAACAAGCGAATGAATAGAAGTGCTGCCCCGCCAAACATACGCTACCACAATAAAACACACAACGATAATATCGCTCCACCACCAACGATTCATATCACACGGATGCAGTTAGTGTATGGGATTTTGTTAGATGTGATGTGGCCCATCATTTGCTCTGCGCCCGTCACAATAGACGATTTGTCATTTGTTGTACGGCTTTAAGTCTCTGTGTGTGTTTGTGTGTGTGCGCGTTAACTTTAGTTGATATTTTGAAGTCGTTAGTCGTAGAATGATGCCTTTTTTTTCGTATTATAATGTTGTAATAATTGCCTTTGTTATTAACAAATTGCTTTCGATTTCGATTAATTATTTGTCAGATTAGTATCCAGTTTTACATCATCACTCCTATGTGCTCGCATACCGGGTCTTACGCCCCAGCAGAGGCAGCTATGCACTGAATCACCGGATGCCTTGATTGCATTGGGCGAGGGTCATCAATTGGGTGCCCATGAGTGTCAGTATCAATTCAGGGGCCATCGATGGAATTGTTCGGAGGTGTGGAAGAAAGATGTCTTTGGACATGTCATGTTTGTTGGTGAGTAAAAATTAAAAAAAAAATAATAAATAATAATAAAAAAATAAAAAAAGAAAAAGCGTGCTAATTTCGGCCGGACCGAATCTAATATACCCTCCACCATGGATACCATTTGTCAAGTTCTTTATCAGGTATCGTTCTTTCGACAAACAAAGGTTATTGCATACGAATTACTTTTCGAGCTAGCTATAATTTGGATGAAGGAGACCATAAGAGATGTCATTGTGAAAAATTTCAGAGTAGCGTTATAGAGAGCAGATGTTGCGAATATTTCAGCCGAATCATATAAGAAATATAAGAAATGCGCACTCATTCGGGGGATCGGTTTATATGGGAGCTACATCAAGTATCAGGGAGGCCATCGTAGTGCAGAGGTTAGCATGTCTGCCTATGACGGAAATCACCTGGATTCGAATCCAGACGAGAACATCAGAAAAACATTTTCAGCGGTAGTTATGTCCTCCTAATGCTGGCGACATTTGTGAGGTACTTTGCCACTTGAAAAAATGGTATGGCAGCCATGTAAAAAGTGGTGTCGCACAGCAGCAAGGAGGCCCCTTTATTATTGAGCTTAAACTTGAATCGGACAGCACACATTGATGAGATGAGGTAAGAAATTTGGCCCTGTTCATAAATGGAATATTCATGGGCAAATGTGCATTTGCATATCAGGTATTAGACCGCTTCAGGCCATACTTGGCACGTATGTTGGTGTACGAAAAAGAAGACATGCAAAGTTTCTGCCAAATGGTCAAATCGGGAGATCGGTTTACATGGGAGCTATATCAGGTTATGGACCGATTTTAACCATACTTGGCAAAGTTGTTGGAAGTCATAACAAAACACGGACCAAAAATTGCGGCTTCTAAGGTCTCAAGAAGTCAAATCGAGAGACCGGTTTATATGGGAGCTACATCAGGTTATAGACTGATTTGGATCGTATTTGGGTCAGTTGTTGGAAGTCATAATAAAACACTACATGCTCATTTTCATCTAAATCGGAGGATCTCAAGATGTTAAATCGGCAGATCGATTTACATGGGAGCTATATCAGGTTATGGACCAACTTAGGTCATACTTAGCACTGTTGTTGCAAGTCTTTACAAAACGCTACATACAAAATTTCAGTCAAATAGGATTAGAATTGTGCCCTCGAGACGCTCAAGAAGTCAAGATCAAAACCCCGGTTTATATGGCAGCCAGGGAAGTAGCCAGGGCTCCTCGAATTTATTTTTAAAAATTTCGAAGAAATTTTTTGAGAGTGATGTTTTCTAAAACAAAATTAAAAATTTTTTAATGACAAAATATTTTAGGGACATAATTTGAATGAAATTTTCTCTCAAATTTCCAAAATTTTTGTTTTTATTTAGAGGCAAAATTACAAAAATTTTTTCTGTAATAAAATTTTTCTTCACATGTTTTGTGCTAAATTTATTTGGTCTTGAAATAATTCAAGCAGTCGGAAAATATCTGAGTGCATAAATTATTTAACCGGCAACCGGCGGTTGTTTGAAGTAAAAATTGGGCATGTGTGTCTTGTTGTAATAATTGGATGTTTTCATTTGGTAGAAATAAAGGGTGATTTTTTTGAGGTTAGGATTTTCATGCATTAGTATTTGACAGATCACGTGGGATTTCAGACATGGTGTCAAAGAGAAAGATGCTCAGTATGCTTTGACATTTCATCATGAATAGAATTCATCATTGAATCATTGAATTTTATTACCAAAATCAGTGTTCGGTTCGAAATGTGTTCAAATTTTGACAAATTTTGTTCAGCGATGAGGCTCATTTCTGGTTGAATGGCTACGTAAATAAGCAAAATTGCCGCATTTGGAGTGAAGAGCAACCAGAAGCCGTTCAAGAACTGCCCATGCATCCCGAAAAATGCACTGTTTGGTGTGGTTTGTACGCTGGTGGAATCATTGGACCGTATTTTTTCAAAGATGCTGTTGGACGCAACGTTACGGTGAATGAAAACATTTCGAACCGAACACTGATTTTGGTAATAAAATTCAATGATTTGCAAGCGTTGCTCGTTAGTAAATCTATTCATGATGAAATGTCAAAGCATACTGAGCATCTTTCTCTTTGACACCATGTCTGAAATCCCACGTGATCTGTCAAATACTAATGCATGAAAATCCTAACCTCAAAAAAATCACCCTTTATATGAGGTGGAGTGTTTTTCTTCCTTGCTGCGCTACAAATGAAAATACTCTTAAGAAAACAAACCTTTTTTTGACAAGTCCTACTGGCGAGTTTGGGTGGTACCAAACGAAATCGGTATCTAGGAAACCAGTCAAATGCTATGACAATGGAAACAAGTAACAAGGCGTTAAGTTTGGCCGGTACGAATTTTGGATACCCACCACTTCGGGTATATATGTAAACCACCTTTCGTCAAAATCCGGTGAAAAAAGCATTCCTTATGTCCCATAGCATAACAAGGCAGCAGGAGCCGACGGGTTACCCGCTGAACTATTTAAGACCGGAGGCGACACGCTGATAAGGCGTATGCATCAGCTTATCTGCGCAATCTGGGTAGAAGAACGCATACCCGATGATTGGAACCTCAGCATACTATGTCCCGTACACAAGAAAGGAGACAAGACGGAATGTGCCTACTACAGAGGAATAAGTCTCCTCCCCATCGCATACAAGTTACTCTCGAGCGTACTGTGTGAAAGATTAAAACCTAAAGTCAATGAGATAATTGGGCCCTATCAATGCGGCTTTAGACCAGGTAAATCCACCCTAGACCAGATATTCACACTGCGCCAAATCCTTTGAAAAGACCCGAGAAGGACAAATCAACATCTATCACCTCTTTGTTGACTACAAAGCCGCCTTCTATACTCCTTCTCGCCTTCTTCAAGCCATGTCTGAGTTTGGTATATCTGCAAAATTAATAAGACTCTGCAGGATGATACTTGCTGATACGCGTTCCTCAGTAAGAATAGGAAAGAATCTCTCCGAACAATTCAATACCAAGCGAGGTTTCAGACAAGGAGACAGCCTATAGTGTGATCTCTTGAATATCCTGCTGGAGAAGATTATACGAGATGCAGATGTGAATAGATATGGCACACTAATCACAAGAGAGCATATGGTACTCGCCTATGCCGACGATATCGATATCATAGGTCGGTCACCGGAAGTAGTAACTGCAGCCTTTGAAAGAATCGAAAGAGAGTCAGTGAAAATGGGTCTGGCAGTAAATGGAGATAAGACGAAATGAATGGTTTCTACTCCCAAAAAACCTTGCACAACCGAGCAGATAAAGAACATGGAGAAAGTTGGGAACCACAACTTTGAGATAGTCAGTAACTTTATCTAACTCGGCACCGCCGTAACCGAAACGAATGACACCAGTTTTGAGATAAAGCGAAGAATAATACTGACAAACAGATGCTACTTTGGACTAAGTAAGCAGTTTAGAAACAGAGCCACCTCTCAACGAAGACTACACTTTACAAGACACTGATACTACCCGTGCTGTTATATGGTTCTGAAGCATGGGTACTTGTGAAAGCAGATGAGACAGTGCTTGGAGTATTTGAGAGAAAGATTCTTCGTAAAATATATGGACCAGTTTGCGTTAACGGCGAATATAGGCGACGTAGGAACCACGAGCTGTATGACGATGATAGCACACTTACACGCATCAAAATACAACGGCTGCGTTGGCTAGGTCATGTTGTCAGAATGAATGAAGAAGTTCCAGCAAAGAAGTCTTTTGAAGGCAAACACGGTGGTACACGCAAACCGGGAAGACTAAAAGCCCGATGGAAAGATCAAATTGTGGGAGACACCTCGAAACTTGGTGTCAGAGATTTGAGAATGAGCGCAGAAGATCGAGGCGCTTGGAACGCCATTCTACGTTCGGCTAGTGGAACAAATATTCTGTCAAAGCCAATTAAAGTAACTAAGTAATGCCCCATAGCAGCTATATCGAAATATGTTCCGATTTGGACCAAATAATAATAAGTACAAGTCATTGTTCAATAGGGTATAACAAAATATTAATCTTTTTTGTAGCCAAATCTATAAAAAAAACCGATCTAAACCATATACGACACTGATATCGCAAACCCTAACATAAGTCATTGTGCCAAATTCAGTGAAATCGGATTATTAATACGCCTTTTATGGGGCCAAGACTTTAAAACGAGAGATCGGTCTATATGGCAGCTATGTCCAAATCTGGACACATCTAAGCCAAATTGAAAAAGGATGTCGAAGGGCCTAACACAACTCAATGTCCCAAATTTCGGCGATATCGGACAATAAGTGCGCCTTTTATGGGGCCAAGACCTTAAATCGAGAGATCGGTCTATATAGCAGCTATATCCAAATCTGAACCGATCTGAGCCAAATTGAAGAATAATGTCGAAGAGCATAACACAACTCACTGCCCCAAATTTCGTCGAAATCGGACAATAAATGCGCCTTTTATGTGGCCAAGACCTTAAATCGAAAGATCGGTCTATATGGCCAAATTGAAGAAGAATGTCGAAGAGCTCAACTCAACTCACTGTTCCAAATTTTGTTGAAATCGGACAATAACTGCGCCTTTTATGGCCCCAAAACCCTAAATCACTATCCCAAATTTCAGCAAAATCGGAAAATAAATGTGGCTTTTATGAGCCTAAGACTCTAAATCGGCGGTTTGGTCTATATGACAGCTAAATATATCCAAATCTGGATCGATCTGGGCCAAATTGAAGATGGATGTCGACTGGCCTAACACAACTCACTGTCCCAAATTTCGGCGATATCGGACAATAAATGCACCTTTTATGGGGCTAAAACCTTAAATCGAGAGATCGGCCTATATGGCAGCTATATCCAAATCTGAATCGATCTGGGCCAAATTGAAGAAGGATGTCGACTAGCCTTACACCACTCACTGTCCCAAATTTCAGCAAAATCGAATAATCGGCGGATCGGTCTATATGGGGGCTTTATCAAGATATAATCTGATATAGCCCTTCTTCGAACTTGACCTGCTTATGGACAAAAAGAATCTGTGCAAAGTTTAAGCTCAACATCTCTATAGACTGTAGCGTGATTTCAACAGACAGACGGACGGACATGGCTAGATCGCCTTAGAATTTTACGCTGATCGAGAAAATATATACTTAATAGGGTCGGAAATGGATATTTCCATGTGTTGCAAACAGAATGACAAAATGAATATACGCCCATCCTTCGGTGGTGGGTATAAAAACACATATTCTGCCTAACTTAAAAAAAGGGGTTTTTCTTGTTCTATTTGTAGTAGAAACCGATTACCCTATGGGTTGCAGCCGGACAATATGTAATTGTAAAAATTTTTTTTTATTAAAAATTTTTTTTTTTAAAGTTATTTCTATGAAAAATTTTAATGAATTTTAATGAATTTTTTTTTGAAAGTCAAATTTTAATAAAATGTTCTTATTAGACGAAATTTCAGTGAAAATCTCTCTTAAAAAAGTCTCTAAGGACAAAATTAAAAAAAAAAATCACTTAAGACAAACTTAAAAAAAATAAACAAGAGACGAAATTTCAATTTCTAAAGACAAAATTTTAATATTTTTTTTAAATATATAGTTTTAATTAAATTTTTCTAAAAAAAAAATTGTTTAAAAAAATTTCACTAAAAACAAAATTTCAATAAAACTTTTTCTAAAGCGAAAATTTCAATGAATTTTCTTTAAGAAGAAATTTTCGACAAAATTTTTCTTAGGACAAGAATATGCGACTGGGAGGTGTTGGATGATCACATCTGATCATCTTTGTATTAGTTTCAACTTTGGAGAAAATACTGCAGAAGTGGTCTCTCGGCTAAACAGAAGAAAGGCTGATCAGGATACAGTTCGGCAAGCATTCTGCACGTCTTTCCCTTCTAGACCAGAAAAGGAAGTGACAACTCCGCAGGATATAAACATAATGGTCAAGCGGATCACAAAGGCCCAGAATGACTCGCTTGTGTCAGCATCTCCTAGTGCCATGCCAAGGGACAAACAGCAACCGCCATGGCGGACTCTAGAGCTGCTTGATCTAAGCAAGGATTGCAGAAAACTCTTTAACAGAGCGTAAGCCACAAAAGCACCACCTCGTTAAGGCTGAGTTAAGAAAATACAAGGGCGAGCTGAGGAAGGCTCAGAACAAATCCTGGGTAGAATTCTGCAGCTCCGTGAAGGATACATCTGAGGCCTCTAGGCTAAGGAAGATTCTGAACGCACGGACAGACAATGTCTAGTGAGGAAACACTAGAACTACACGTTGATACACATTTCCAAGCAAATTCTCCAGTGAACAACGTGGCGCCAGAATTGGTTGCCACTGGTATGCATTCGTCGGAGGTTATTAGGGCAAATGTGTCTGAGCCGAAAATCCTCTGGGCGATAAGAAGTTGTCACGCCTTTAAGTTGCCAGGCCCTTATGATGTATCACCGGTTGAATTACAAGCTGCGTCTGATAGACTGGTTCCTTGGCTTAAGGAGATATACTCTGATTGTATCAGCATGTCATATATATCTGTGGGATGGAGAGACACGAAGGTCATTGTCATTTTGAAAGCAGGAGGACCTTACCACACGAAGGGGAAAGATTGTCGTCCAATAGTCTGTCATCCTTTAAGTTGAAGACTCTTGAGAGATTGATACGCGTAGAAACATATCTTAGGGCAAAGATCCCTGGGGATCACCTGTGGCGGCAGCAGCATGCATATATTGGGTTGGGTTGCCCAAAAAGTAATTGCGGATTTTTCATATAGTCGGCGTTGACAAATTTTTTCACAGCTTGTGACTCTGTAATTGCATTCTTTCTTCTGTCAGTTATCAGCTGTTACTTTTAGCTTGCTTTAGAAAAAAAGTGTAAAAAAAGTATATTTGATTAAAGTTCATTCTAAGCTTTATTAAAAATGCATTTACTTTCTTTTAAAAAATCCGCAATTACTTTTTGGGCAACCCAATAGAAAGGCAAATTCACTGAAACAGCCCCTCACGATCTAGTCGGCTACTTAGAGGGTTCTCTCATGTTAATTTGGGGCTCAAAAATAGTGGAGCACGATATTGATAGTTTTTAGGACCCGAATCTGATATCAACATTCGACACCAACTGTCTAGGAGACGCCCCTACCCCATAACAACCTCCATAGAGGACGTATATGCTACCCACGACAATTTGGGGCTCAAAGATAGAGAAAATCAAATTTAGATGCATTTTTTTAACTTCGGCGAAAATTTGCTAAAAATGCTATTGGACGTAACTTTGCATAAAAAACTATTTTCGAAAATTTAATGATATCTAAAAATGTGCTCTTGTTATCAAAATTTACAAAATTTTATTATGTTTTTTGAATTGCTAGCATCCAATTTCCGAATAATTTATAGTGAAATGTAGGATTTGAGGAAATCTTGTTCTAAAATTGATTTTTTTATGCTGTCTTTTCAGGATCTCGTGAGGCTGCTTTCACTTATGCCATAGCCAGCGCTGGAGCTGCTCATGCCGTAACAGCGGCATGTGCCCGCGGAAATATTACCTTATGTGGCTGTGATGTGCGACACAAACCCACGTCCTCGCGTCGAGGGTTGCAAGCCGAATTTGAAAATGGTTTGGGCGGTGGTGGCCAACAGCCATGGAAATGGGGTGGCTGTTCGGCAGACATAGAATTTGGCATGAAGTTTGCCCGCAAGTTTTTGGATGCCAGAGAAATCGAAGGAGATGCCAGAAGTCTTATGAATCTGCACAACAACAGAGCTGGCAGGAGGGTAAGAATTCCAAAAATTCTAAAAATATTTCTCTTACTTTAGCATTCTTTTTCATTTTTTTGCTTACTGAAGCTGGTGAAAAATTTGTTAAAAACCGACTGCAAGTGTCATGGGGTCAGTGGATCTTGTGTCATGAAGACATGCTGGAAGAGTTTACCCTCGTTTCGAGTGGTGGGCGATGTTCTAATGAGGAAATACAATAAAGCCAAAATTGTTCAAGCCTCCAAAGGCAAACATGGACTGAAACTAGTTTTAAGCAAGTATGTTGAACTTACCTGAAACAAAAAAACACAGCCTGAACAGCCTCCAAATAGTCTCTTAAGTTGTTAATTACCATTTTCTCTTTCCTTCTCCTCTTTGTTTTTTTGGTGTTGCATAGAAAAAATCGTGCCGGCAAAGTGATGAATTATCCCAAACGCATGGATTTGGTTTATCTGCAAACATCGCCCAATTACTGCGAACGAAATGCGCAGGAGGGCGTTCAGGGTACCCAGGGTCGTGTTTGTAATCGCACCTTGCATGGTCTTCAAAGCTGTGATTTGCTCTGTTGTGAGCGTGGCTACAATACCCAACAGATCCGACGCACCACCCAATGCCGCTGCCAGTTCAAATGGTGCTGTCAGGTGCAGTGTGATGTCTGTGAGGAGAATTACGAGGAGTTTACGTGTAAATAACAATAGGCTTAAAAATATCATAAAAAATACAACAACTTTGTAAAATAAAAGAAAAACAATATAGGCGTAAAGATGCTTCCAAACAAATAGTAAGCAACCGAAAGGGAAACTTGGAAGGAAAATAAAGCAAATAGCAAAACAAAAGGTTTGTGAGATAGATAAAAACAAGAAAATTTGAAATAACAAATTTCAATTCGAAGCGAAAAACTTATTAAGGAAATTTTTTTGATGCGATAAAAGAAAAATTTTTTCAATGCGAAAAAGAAAAAGACGAATATTCTACTAAGGAAACTTTTTTGAGTCATACAGATTCCTGAAGAAACTTTTTCAAATCGAAAAATTTTCTGAAGAGACATGCTCGAGACGAAAAATGTCCTAAAAAAGTTTTTGGAAACGAAAAATTTTTTAAAGAAATTTTTTCGCGACGAAAAATTGTCTGAAGGAACCTTTTTGAAACGAAAAAATGTCTAAAGGAACTTTTTTGAGAAGAAAAATTGTCTCAAGAAACTTTTTCAAGACGAAAAATTGTTTGAAGGAATTTGTTTGAGACGAAAATTTTTCTAAAAAAACTTTTTCGAGACGAAAAATTTTCTAAAGAAACTTTTTCGAGACGAAAAATTTTCTAAAGAAACTTTTTCGAGACGAAAAATTTTCTAAAGAAACTTTTTCGAGACGAAAAATTTTCTAAAGAAACTTTTTCGAGACGAAAAATTTTCTAAAGAAATTTTTTCTAGACGAAAAATTTTCTAAAGAAATTTTTTCTAGACGAAAAATTTTCTAAAGAAATTTTTTCTAGACGAAAAATTTTCTAAAGAAATTTTTTCTAGACGAAAAATTTCTGAAAAAACAATTTTCGAACGAAAAATTATTCTTAAGAAATTTTTTTGGAGCGAAAAACTTTTTAAACAAATTTTTTCGGAACGAAATCAAAATTTTTTCAAACAAAAATTTTCTATAAAAATTTTTCTAATGAAATTTTTTCTAGACGAAAAATTTCTGAAAAAAACAATTTCCGAACGAAAAATTATTCTTAAGACATTTTTTTGGAACGAAAAACTTTTTAAATAAATTTTTCGGAACGAAATCAAAATTTTTTTAAACAAAAAATTTTTAAAAAAATTTTTCTAGTACAAAAAATTTTCTTTTAAAATTTTTCGATACGAATTTTTTTTGTTTGTAATGTTTTTGAAAAAATTTTCTATTGAAACTTTTTAACAACAAAAAATGTTCTGTTTTCGGTATGAAAAATGTTCTGTTACTATTTGTGCGATGCGAAAAATTTTCTGCGAAAATTATTTTGATGCGAAAAGAATTCTCTGGAAATTTTTTCGACACGAAAAAATTGATTTCTCTTCCTTTCGGTTGAAATGACAAATGCTCGAAATTAAATTAAACCCCTTTTTAAAATAATTCTAATTTATTTATCATAATTTTAGTTTAAATTAGTAAGGCTTAAGTAGCAAACGAAAGAAAAATAATGGCATTAATAAAACATAAAGCTTAAGTAGGTATAACAAAAAATAAAATAGTTTTATTTTAACTCACAATGTATAGAAAAAAAGAAAAACACAAACGCACACACACACACACACTCCATAAAACATTGTAGTTATAAAAAATGTAAATAATTTAATTAACATGTACAACAATAATAATAAATTGGAAATTAAAGTAACACAAATCGCATTGACTGCAGGGCAAATGTCCATTTTTGTTATCTCTATCCAAATGGGGGATTGGTGGGTCATAAATTAAAAATGGCTGGCTGGCTGGCTGTTATAGGGAAACATTTGCACCATTGAGGTGCATTTAATGGTGCTGATAACGATCTAATTACGAGTATCGTGTCTCAAGAGACCTTTTTGCATTTCAAATGAATCATGCCAAAATGCAAATGCTTGGCGAAAAGTGTCAATTGAGTGATTTACAAGACACGATATTGTATTGAGACTTTGTAGCAGAGATCACCAGCCAATGTGTGGGCAACTAATTTCTTATCGCATGCTATATCGTTTTCAAAATGGAACATATCGTGGAAAAAAGAAAAATGTTAATCGAGGGCATGCCATTTGGGATGGAATTGTTATTGAATGGCATTAGTGTCATGTTAAACCTTTGAATTAATTCCTTCGAAACTGAATTAGCATTCAAATATGCGTTTTAGAAGCACTTACTAGAAATTCATAAACCATTCCAGTTAATGCCTATTTTCGGTTTTGGGTTTTGCGTGATCTTAAAAGTACCAAATCTAGAGTGAAAAGCACTGAGAATTGGATGCGGAAACTCCAATTTCAGTAATGGAATGTCAAATTTTATTTTTGTCAACCAATAAATAATTCATGTCTTTCTCAAAAATTTAAATTTTTGGAAAAATTTGGCCATGAAAATTTTGGTAAAAATTTTGTTGGCGACGTCGCTGGGTGCTATATCTAATTGTAAAATCACTAAAAATTTTTAAGAAATCCTTAGAGCCAAATTTTGTGAGGATTGATGAACAAATGACCACATTATTGCATTATTTGTTAAAATCGGACAAACATATACGAGGGTTGCCTTTTATATTTCGGGATTAGAGAACACAAAAACAAATATTAATCATCGAAAATCGTTTTATTGTTTTTCAAAATATTCCCCATTAAGATCTGTATATGTTTTGCATGCGTTTGAACCTATTGTCAAAGCAATTTTGCCACTGTGATTGAGATGCATCTCCATCTCCAAAACATGCATTCTCAATGCATCAACCGTACGGGGAATGTACATATGGTAATAAAAAGAAGTCATTCGGTGTCAAATGAGAACTATACGGCGCATGACTCATCAAATCGATGTTTAGAGTGCTCAAACATGCAGTTGTTTAGCCGATGTGTGAGAGCTCGCTTTGTCGTTGTGAAGAGTGATCCGTTTTCGGCGGTTGGTTTTCCTGTAATCTTGGAAAACAACTGGCAGACAAATGGCTTTGTACCACTCAGAATTGACTGTTCTGCGTTGTTCTAGTGGTACGATTGTGACATGTTCAGTTTTTCTGAAAAAAATAGCCGATCATTCGCTTGGAAGTGCTTCGTGCGCGAGCAACTTTTTTTGGATTTGGCTCATCTGGAAACACCCATACAGTCGAATGTTGTTAACTTTCGGGCTCATACGCGTAAATCCACGATTCATTCATCACGATGTCACAGACGAGTTTCGAAGCACTGCGATCGTATTTTTAGAGCATTTCTTTCGACTAATCGACACGAGCCCAAATTGAATGTTTGCTGGCCCCACTAATGCCTAAGGTTGTCTCAATCTTACGATAGGTCTTGCAATATCAGATGACGCACAGCATCTATGGTTTTGGACGACCTTCACGAAATTCATCTTGGACTGAACTACGACCTCGGTTGAATTCACCATACCATCGATAAACACTGGTCCTCGATGGAGCTTCATCGCCAAAAATTGAATTTAGTTCATCGATGCACTGTAGTTGAGTTAATCCACGTCGTAAAAAGTAAAAAAAAAATCGCACGAAAATGTTCACGATTTAATTCCATTTTTTGGACGAGATTAATCTTTTCAGTTACTGTAAACAATACAAATAGCGCTCGTATGTCAGAACCTTCTGAGTATGTGTAACCTCAAAAATGTCAAGCTTAAGGATATAGATGTCAATTGACAGATTGCAACACAAGGGTTTTCCAATCCCGAAATATAAAAGACAACCCTCGTATAAGGGAGTGATACGTAAATCTGAATAGATTTCGGCCATATACATAGTAGAAGTCATTGAAGAACACACTATATACATACAAGCATATGCCCGGTCGCTTCGGTAACCCCCAGCGGTACATCCAATATCTAGATGTAACTGTATCGCAATTTTAAGAGTTTTAGCTTAATCCGTAAGGAAATAAACATTTTGAAGGTTTAAGTGCCTAAATTTCCGAATAAAAAAAAAACTCCTTAAGTCGGCCGATATATAATATAGACTGTCCAGGTGTAACTGTATCGCAAATTTTAGTTGTTAAGCTCAATCTGTAAATAAAGTACCATTTTGTACGTTTTAGTACCTAAATGCACCAATTTCAAAAAAAAATCCTCAAATCATCCGGTATATGCTGCCAAGATGTAACTGTATTCCAAATTTCAGAGCTGTAGTTCAAACCGTAAAGAAGGTACCATTTTGAACCCAAATGTACAAATTAAAAAAAAAAATCCTCTAGTCACCCGGTTCATGCTGCCGAGATGTACCCTTATCCTTCACTTCACTTCAGAGCTGTGGCTCAGTCTGTATTTCGAAGTTCTAAATCTACCCGTGCGCCGTATGCAAAGTTCACCTATTTCGTACCTATTTTTGGTACTTTTTAGTACCTAAACTACTTTTAGGTACTAAAAAGTAGTTTAGGTACTAAAATGCACCAATTTCTAAAAAGAGCTTCTAATCATCCGATATATGCAGCCAAGATGTACCTGTATTCCAAATCTCAGAGCTGCAGCTCAGTTTAGCACCAAAATGAGCGAACATCAAGTCCCCTGTATATAGTGCCTAGATGTAACTGTATTCCAAATTTCAGAGCTGTAGTTCAATCCGTAAAGAAGGTACCATTTTGAACCTAAATGTACACATTTCAAAAAAATTCTCTAGTCACCCGGTTCATGCTACCGAGATGTACCCTTATCCTTCACTTCACTTCAGAGCTGTGGCTCAGTCTGTATTTTGAAGTTCTAAATCTACCCGTGCGCCGTATGCAAAGTTCACCTATTTCGTACCTTTTTTTGGTACTTTTTAGTACCTAAACTACTTTCGCAGAGTGCATAGGGCTTGCATATACTCCGAAAGCCTGGGAGGAGGCAAGGCTGGTATTTATACCCAAGCCCGGCAAGGCAAGTTATGCGACACCAAATTCCTACAGATCTATAAGCCTTGCGTCCTTTCTACTCAAAATCATGGAACGTATTGTGGAAACCATGATAAAGAGTAGGACATCCAGCGAACTGCTCAAATACAAACAGCATGCCTATGTGAAGGGAAGGTCACTGGAGACTGCGCTGCATGAGGTTGGGCATAAAATAGAAGAATCCTTCGATGCCAAAACTTACACATTGGCGGTATGCATTGACATCGAGGGGGCTTTTAACAATGTGCGGACCGACACACTGATTCAATCCTTAGACCAGTATCGGGTGGACTAGGTCCTTACAGACTGGGTAAACCGTATGCTAAGGAAGAGGTGGATAAATTGTGTGTCCCATGGCATAAATATAAGTGCGAAAGTGGCACAAGGGACGCCACAGGAGGGCATTTTATCGCCACTCCTATGGATGACCACCATAAATGACCTATTACGGATGCTGACTGAGGAGGGATTTGAACCCGTCTGCTATGCAGACGATGTTAAAATACTTCTAAGAGGTAAGGATGCGAACCAGCTATGCAGAAAATCCAAAAGGGTCTTGCATAAGGCATATGACTGGGCAAGACCCAGAGGTCTCAATGTTAACCTAGAGAACACTGAAATATGCCTGTTCACGAGGATGACAAAGGTGGGCACCACGTTTCCTCAACGAAACGATTTCGAAATCTGACAAGGTCAAATACTTAGAAGTGATCTTGGACAGAAAACTGAATTGGAAGTGTCATATTCAGGAGCGTACAGAGAAGGCTCACAGATGTTGGGAACTATGTAGACGGGCCGTAGGCTCGAAATGGGGCCTGAATCCGAGGATAGTCCACTGGATCTATAGGAGCGTGATTAAACCAATGCTTACTTACACCTTAGTAGTTTGATGAACTGCTATGGAGAAAAAGTGCAAAATAAAAACCATACAGCAGGTTCAAAGAACACGTTGTCTTGGCAAAGAACTACGAGCTCACTTATGTAAAATCGGTGCGGCAAAGTGATAGCGTGTGTAGGGTATGCGGGGAAGATAATGAGACATTGGAGCATTTCCTTTGTCATTACCAGGCTTTCGCGTCCAACAGATACCGGCCCTTAGGTGGAGACACAACACCAGATATGAACCAACTTAGGGGAGTGGTAAAACAATTTAGGATTTTGTAAGTAGCACGGAATTCCTAACTTAAAATGTTCTTTTTCGAGGTTACTTTATAGTTTTTAGAGCGCACAACAAGCCGATTACTGGCTTAGGTGTATGTCTATAGTGGCATTAATATCTGCACGCTCTTTTCAACCTAACCTAACACCCAGAAGAAAGAGAGATAGACCCATTGATAGATATACCGATCGACACAGAATCACCTTCAGATTCGATTTAGCTATGTCAGTCTTTCCGTCCGTCTGTCTGTCCATGTTAATTAGTATACAAACTACAGGGCGCAGTTTTTTATCCGTTCGTCTTAATATTTGGTAAAGGCATGTTTTTCTGCCTAGAGACGAATCCTGTTGAAATTGGTAAAAATCGGTTCAGATTTGGATATAGCTCCCATATATATGTTCGTCCGATTTGCAGTAAAAATGCAATAAAATGATCATTTGTCAACCGATTCTCTCGAAATTTAGCAAGAAGGATTTTCTTACGATCTTCTCTCAATTTTACTGTTGAATTTTATGGAAATCGGTCCAGATTTAGATATAGCTCTTATTTATATATCGCCCGATTTTCAAAGTCGGATGAAAAATGCTCTTTTTATGAGCTCAATAATCTATTTCGGGAGATCGGTCTATATGGCAGCTATATCCAAATATGGTCTGAACTTGATGATATTCTACAAAAAGGTTAAGAGGTGTACCGGAACTCGCAGAGCCCACTTTCATTGAAATCGGATAAAAAATGCTCCTTTTAAGGCTCATTTCACTACATCGGGAGATCGGTCAATATGGCAGCTATATCCAAATATGGTCCGATCTGGACCACATTTGACAAGAATGGATAGGGGTCTACCAGATCACATTGTGCCAAATTTCATCGAATTCGAGCAAAAAATTGATCTTTTATGCTTTCAATACCATATATCGGGAGATCGGGCGGTCGGGGTGCCAAAACGCACTGACTCAAATTTCATCCACATCGGATGAAAAATGCTCCTTTTATAGGCTCATTACACTATATCGGGAGATCGGTCTATATGGCAGCAATATCCAAATATGGTCCGATCTGGACCACATTTGACAAAAATGGATAGGGGTCTACCAGAGCACACTGTGCCAAATTTCATCGAATTCGGCAAAAAATGGATTTTTTTATGGCCTCAATACCATATATCGGGAGGTCGATCTAAGGGCAACTATATCCAAATATAGTTCGATCGGAACCGCACTTCACAGAAATGGGTAGGGGTCTACCAGATCTCACTGTGCCAAATTTCAGCGATAGCGGATAAACAATTACCAATTTATTGCCTCAAGACATTAAGTCTAGATATAGGTCTACATAGCGGCTATATAAAGGGTGATTTTTTTGAGGTTAGGATTTTCATGCATTAGTATTTGACAGATCACGTGGGATTTCAGACATGGTGTCAAAGAGAAAGATGCTCAGTATGCTTTGACATTTCATCATGAATAGACTTACTAACGAGCAACGCTTGCAAATCATTGAATTTTATTACCAAAATCAGTGTTCGGTTCGAAATGTGTTCATTCACCGTAACGTTGCGTCCAACAGCATCTTTGAAAAAATACGGTCCAATGATTCCACCAGCGTACAAACCACACCAAACAGTGCATTTTTCGGGATGCATGGGCAGTTCTTGAACGGCTTCTGGTTGCTCTTCACTCCAAATGCGGCAATTTTGCTTATTTACGTAGCCATTCAACCAGAAATGAGCCTCATCGCTGAACAAAATTTGTCAAAATTTGAACACATTTCGAACCGAACACTGATTTTGGTAATAAAATTCAATGATTTGCAAGCGTTGCTCGTTAGTAAGTCTATTCATGATGAAATGTCAAAGCATACTGAGCATCTTTCTCTTTGACACCATGTCTGAAATCCCACGTGATCTGTCAAATACTAATGCATGAAAATCCTAACCTCAAAAAAATCACCCTTTATAACTAAAATCCTATTTTATGAGATCAGAAGATCAGGTTTATATACAAAGAATACGAAATCATCAAAAATAGTTTGGAAAATATGTTTATACCCAAAATATCTGCAAAATTATAAATACCCAGCTTTGGGGTATAAATGGGTTAAAGCCCAGTTATTTACCCAATTTACCGGGTATTTACCCATCGCCCATGTCTACCAATAACTTATATGAAAACATCGGCCAAGGTCCATCAAAATTGGTTCATATTTGGATATAGCTCCAACATTGTACTTATAAGGTAGGTGCAGGGTATTATACAGTCAGCACCGCCCGACTTTTGCCCATCCTTACTGGTTTTAATTGTTTTTGTTTTGAAGTTCATTCTTTTACTTGGCATGTTTTTTTTTCTTCGAATATTTGGCAGCCCTTGCTCATACAATTGACATTTGAATTTTTCGTCTTTCATTTAGTACTAAAACTACAAAATTCCCCACAAGTGAAGCACATGTAGCCAAGAAAAGTCTATTGACATTTCGCCATATCGCGGCAGATGACAGCCAACGTTCCAGTTGTCAGTGCAAAGAATTCCCGAGGACTGTTTACTTTTTAAGCTTCCAGGCAAAACTCATGAACCGACCATAGTAATGGAATGTTCGAAAACTCGTAGTACTCAAGCACAAACAACGTCACACACTCACACACACACGCAGACACCCTTCTACATGTGAACATATGCAGCACAAACTGTTACAATTCCAAGGCAAATGGAGGAAATTGTGAGTGCGATTTCTCGCTCTCTCTCTCCCACATACAAATTGAGTAAACTTGGGAGAGCGGCAGCAGCAGACTGCTACTGCGCATTCAACATGGCTGTTAACGGTTTGATTTCATTGATTACAAATTGAAAGCCTGTGAGCGAGTGAATTCACCACTCTCACCGCTTTGGCTACACTTTATTTTTTTTTTTGTTTTTGCATTTTGGGGAAATGGATGAAAAATTTTTGGGTATAACAAGCATTCGCCGTGGAGCTCACAAATCAGTACTTAAGGGTAGTTAGTTGGAAAACGGTGTTAAAAAATAAAAGAACCGACAAAACTTGGCCACACATAACTAAAAGAAAGAAAAAAAGTGCCGCACAATTGGGTTGATGATAACACTTTTGTTCAGTTCAACTTCAAATTTTTTTGTATTCCATTAATATTGTTGTGTATTTAGAGAAGAAAAAAAGTTAGAAGAAGAATAAAAATCTAATACAATAAAAAATAATTTTAAAGAAATTTGATCGACTGAAAAGAAGTAAAAAAAAAGTAAAAACGGGGAAAAAACCAAAAAGAAAAATTCACTTAAATTCACATATATATACCGAAATATCAAGTTAGATATACATAGTAGATATGCCTGCCTATACATGCATCTCTACATGTTGTACAGATAGCAAAGAAAAAGCAACAACAACCACAATCACATATGAAATTTAAAAAATCTTTTTTTTTTTTCTTACGAAGAAAAAACAAAAATTCCCAAACGTAAAATCTTTTTTGAATTGAGAGTATAAAAAAAATTTAGAAAACGGAAACGAATGAAGAAAAATCCTGTATACGTCTCACAGTAGATGGCAAGAAAACGAGTCAAGGAAAAAATATTGCATTCTTACATACAAACAGCGCGAGAACGAAAGAGCGAGAGAGAGAGAGAGAAAGAGCCAGCAAGCGAGCAGAGTAGAATATTGGTGCTTATAATCTAAATAAAAAAAAGAAAATATTACGAGATATTCAAACAAAAAGAAGAAGAAAAAACCGAAAGAGTATTTATAATAAAACAAGAAAGTTATTATTATCAATAAACCCACCAAATAATTATAGTAATACTACAAAAACAACTACAACAACAACAAGAAAACACCAACAGTAACAACAACAACAACTATTACTACTAATATTACAACAAAAGGTATATACATAATAAAACAGCAACAACATACATCCATTTGTATATATATATATAGAAAAAAATCCATATATATTCCAAATATACCATCATCAGCTATCAAAAATCTTAACGGAACGGGAGAAAAACGTCACACACAACCAAAAAAAAAACAAAAAAAAAAAACGACCAACCAACCATCCATCCATCCATACACGTAGGGAAAACCACCGAAGAAAATGAAGAAAAAAATTACCAGTGAAGAAAAATGTTATATTCGGTGCTATAGATACAGAAAATACACAACAAGAGTTTGACAAAAAAAAAACCGAAGATACAAGTGCTACAACACTTACAACAACATCAAACACATAAATCCCAAAAAACATCATTCTATAGCATATTTTGTTCCTTAAAAACAAAACAAAAACCATATCTTAAACAAGAAATTGTGGAAAAATCCAAATTTTTCTTCAACCGCAGCCTTAGTTAATGAGAAACCCCATTTTTTTTTTGCTCAAAAGAGGAACGACCTTATCCCTCTGCTCTTCTCTTCTCCAACTCATACTTCATCAATGTTTTCTTAACATATCTTGACAATCAATTTGAAAATGGCCTACATTAAGACCTCGTAAGCGGCAATCAAGCCCCTTTTGGCATGGCACATATACCCATATCTGTATATACCTTAGGGGAGGGGACCTGTGTTGAATTTTGTAGTTCGGTGTTTTTTTTTTTATTTCTGTCTTTCTTTTGCCTCATGGTGGTCGGTCTTGTAAGAATTTTTCTACGCTTAGCCCAATTTTGTGTGTTGTTAAATGTGTGCCTGTGTAGGCCGAAGAAGTTAATGATTGCTTACATATACTCCGCAAACTCTCAATCACACACACACACTCACACACATACTTGCGCGCTCTTACACACGCACACTGTCACGCACATCTATGACACAAATCTATGTAATTATACGCATACCCTTACAGTGGCTCATCTAAATGGAATGTGGAAAATAGGATGAAAGCTTAAAAATTTAACAAGTAACAGCATGATAAGTTGGGTCAGGCCGAGTCTTGGGTATTCATCACCATGGATTCCGCTTAAATGTAACATTACTAACTGAGTTTCAATTTGAATTATTTTGGTCTCAAGAATTCATGTCGGGATACTTAGGGGGCCTATATCACCATATTGACCGATTCGGATAAAATTTTGCACTGATGTTGTAAGTCGTAAGATAGGTTTTTGGGCCAAATTTCAGCTAAATCAGGTGAAAATTTAGGCTTCTAAGGGCTGTAAAAGTCAAATCTGGGGATAAGTTTATATGGGGGCGATGTCTGTTTATAGACCGATTCGTATCATACTCGGCATGGATATTGGAAGTCATGACTCAAGATTTTGTTCCAAATTTCAGTCCAATAAGGTAAACATTTTGGCTTCTAAGGGCCGAAGAAATCAAATTCGGGGATCGATTTAAATGGGGGCTATATCTGTTTATAGACTGATTCGTATCATGCTTGGCATGGATATTTCCTTCCAATTTGGCTGAAATTTGAGGTTTCTAAGGTCTGACGAAGTCAAATCTGGGGATCGGTGGATAGGGGGGCCATATCTGTTTATAGATCGATTCGGACCATACTTGGCATGAATGTTAAAAGTCATAACACAAGTCTTTGTTCCAAATTTCAGCCAAATTGGAAGGAAATTGAGGCTTCTAAGGGCTGAAGACATCAAATCCGGGGATCGATTTATATGGGGCGTATATGTGTTTAATGACAGATTCGTATCATACTTGACGTGGATATAGGAAGTCATAACTGAAGTTTTTGTTCCAAATTTCAGCAAAATCAGGTGAAAATTTAGGCTTCGAAGGGCTAAAATTTAAATTTTGCCTATGAACATTCCACTACGGAACAGGCGCAAACTTCTCACATATCAATGAGAACCCCTTATCATTGTTTAAGCTCAATGATAAGGGGCCTCCTATGGGGGCTATATCTGTCTATAGACCAATTCAGTACATACTTGGCATGGATATTGGAAATCATAACTTACTTACTAAAATTTCAGCTAACTAACTAAAATTTCAGCCATATTAGGTGAAAATTTGGGCTTCTAAGGGTTGCAGAACTCAAATCTGGGGAGCGGTGAATATGGGAGCCATATCTGTTAATAGATCGATTCGGACCATACTTGGCATTGATGTTAAAAGTCATAACACAAGTCTTTGTTCCAAATTTCAGCAAATTGGATGAAAATTGAGACTTCTAAGGGTTGAAGAATTAAAATCCGGGGAACGCTTTATATGGGAGCTATATCTGTTTATAGATCGATTCAGATTATACTTGGCTTGGATGTTGGAAGTGACAACACAAGTATTGTTCCAAATTTTAGACAAATCTGGGCAAAGATCAATACTTCAAGGTGTTAAAACCGGAGTGACTAGTTTAGTATACCCCCATCCAATGGTGGAGGGTATAAAATATAACTAAAATGTAAAAGGACATTAAGTTCGGCCGGGCCGAACTTTGAATACCCACCACCTTGAATATATATTTTAACCACAAATCGTCATCGCACGGGGAAAAATTTATTATTTGTAAACCCATAGCAGCTTTATCAAAAAATTAAAATATAGTCCGACCTACATCGTATTCAGGAAGGCTAAGTAGGGCCTTACACAACACTTGAACCAAATTCATCTATTGTGTATCATTACGTATCTGTATGTGTATCTTTATTATGTATCTTTAGCTTTACGATAGAGCTGTCAGTTGGCAGATTGTAACAAAAGGGTTGTCCAATCCCGAAATAAACAAGGCAACCCTTGTACCATATTCATCAGCTAGGTTAGGTTTAAGTGGCAGTCTGCCATCTGACTCACTTAGACTTTTTCGTCCATTGTGATACCACAGGAACAGAAGAAGGTTCCTACCGTTAAACCATCCAGATCGCTTTAAAAAGCCCAACAACTTGCGAATGTTCACATCCGATAAATCAGACAAGTTCGCAAGTAAATGGGAACCTAAAGTGGAAGTCCTTCTTACCACCATTGCGGTACACACACACACAGCAGATGTTCTATAGTCGTTTCTTCCTCGACGTCCACACAGCTTCTGAAGAAGTCGTTACTTGCAACTATCAGCATGTTTTCCGATCAGATCTGTGACCTGTCATGGCGGGCACAATGACTGAGACGTCTGACCCACTTTTGTAACCATCTGTCATTCGTTGTCTTTCGGGCCTGATCCTAAAAATTTAACTAACATGTCGCTAGAGGCATACCCACAGAGTCCAGTTTCCCTGGAATGCGTAAGGTAGTTCATAGTCTCGCCAGCTCGTCCGCTTTACAATTCCCTGGGATATCACTGTGGCCCGGCACCCAGAACAGGTGAATATTGAACTGTTTAGCCATCTCGTTGAGAGATCTACGACGACTAGGACGGTTTTTGTGTTCAGAAATTAGTTCTCCAGGGATTTACTGTTTGCCTGACTGTCTGAGAGGATATTTTTGTATGCATGTATGTAGCATTAAATTGTGTGCATCAGATGGTATCGTCCTCAGTGCGGCTGTGATGCACAAACAAGCCATCCTTTGGATCCGGTAAAGTATTGAACAGTAGGTGGACTTTTGAAGCGCTGTCCACCAGACCACAACACCATATAGCATTATAGGTCTGACAACTGCAGTATATACCCAATGCATGACGCGCGGCCTAAACCCCCAACGGCAAGAGTTGCCTTTATTACCCTTTCCAAAATGTTTGATTTAAAGTTCAATTTCCTGTCCAGCGTTTTGCGCTTTCTGTAAACGGAACATTTTCTCCTCCCAAGGAGACAGGTGCCACAAACTTTCTTTCAGAGACAATGATATATTGTTATGACTATATTCCAAAGTATAGGAGATTGTAAACCTCTTTGAAGTGTTCCTCTGCTAACCCATCTTTTTAGATACACAAATCCTAAGCCTGCCATAATGCATCCTTCAGTAAGTTATTAATAAACTTTCTTACGGTAGAGTTGATTCTCCAACTCCTTCATGATTGTCGTCGGTTTTACATTATTGAAAGCACCTTCAATGTCAAGAAATGTTACCATTGTATATTCCTTGACAGCGAGAGAAACCCCAATGTAGCCGACGAGGTCGTGAAGGGCTGTTTCAGTGGATTTGCCTTTACTATATGCATCCTGCTGCTGTGACAGGCGATCTTCAGGTATCTTTGCCTTAAGATATGTTTTTATACACCTCTAAAGAGTCTTCAGCATAAAGGATGACAGACTAATAGGACGAAAATCTTTCGCCTTCGTATGGTAAGGTTTTCCTGCTTTTGGAATGAAAATAACCTTCGAGTCCCTCCATATCACAGGTATATATGACATTCAGATAGAAGCAGGGCTAGGGAACCAGTCTATCAGAAACAGCTTGTAGTTCAACCGGTGATACATCATCAGGGCCTGGCGACTTAAAGGAGTGGAAACTTCTTATCGCCCAAAGGATTTTCGGCTCAGACACAATTTCCATTATAACTTCCGACGAATGCATACCAGCGACAACTTCTTCTGGCGCCACGTTGTCCGTTGGAAAATTTCCCAGGAAATTTGTATCAATGAGTAGTTCAAGTGTTTCCTCACTAGAAACTGTCCATACATTCTTTGACTTCTGAATATACCCCACCGTAATAGGTCTCGAGGACAGAATCTTCCTTAGCCTAGAGGCCACAGATGTATCCTCCACGGAGGCGCAGAATTCTACCCAGGATTTGTGCTGAGACTTTCTCAGCTCGCCCTTATATTTTCTAAGCTCAGCCTTATCAGCAAAAAATTTTTTTATGGGCCTACTGACCGATCTGAACCATAAAGGGCAAAAATTTCCAAAGGTTGAATAGGGCTCACTTTGCCAATTTGAAGCGAAATCGGACATAAATGCGCTTCAAATCGGGAGATAGGTCTACATCGCAGCTCTATTTGAAAGAAACCGATTTGGGCCATATTTAACACAAATGTCGAAGAGCCTAGCACATCTCAGTGTGTCAAATTTCAGCGAAATCGTGTAGTAAACGTGCTTTTATGGTCCCAAGAACTTAAATCGGGCGATCGGTACATGTGAGAGCTATATCCATAAGCTTAGAAAGGCCTCTGGGAGTGGGCTAAGCACCCTCACGAAAAGTTTCAGTGAAACTGGTTAATTACATCACCTATAGGGACCTAAAAGCTTAAAACAGGAGATGGGTATACAATGCAGCTGTATCCAAATCGAATTCGATCTTGACCGCATTGAACTAGAATGTCGAGGGGCCTAACAAAACTCACTATATCAAAATTTTCATCGAAATCGGACAATAAATGCTCCTATTGTGGGCTCAATAACTTAAATTGAGAGATCGACCTATGTGGCGGTTATAATCAAATGAAGACCGACCTTGAACATACTAAGTACAAATGTCAAGCGGCCTAACGTAACTCATTGTGCTTAATTTCAGCAAAAACGATTAATAAATTCGCCTTTTATGGGTCTTAACCTTGATTCGGGAGATTGGTATATATAGCAGCAATATCCAAATCTGGACCGATTTGGGCCATATTGAACAGGGATGTCGAAGGGCCTAACACAACTTGCTATCGCAAATTTCAGCGAAATCAGACAATAAATGCGCCTTTAATGGGCCCCAGACTTTTAATCGAGAGATCGGTCTATATGGCAGCAATATCTAATGGATTTCCGAATAAATTTTGAATTTTTGATGGAGTAACGAATTAGGGCTCATTTCGCTCTAGGACGCATTGCTTTGTCCATTTAAAAGTTTCTATTCTGAAACTTGGTTTTTTAATGGATTTTCGATATAATTTTGAAATTTCGATGGAGTCACGAGTTAAGACCCATTTCCATCTTGAACGCATAGTTGAGGTCTATATGGCAGCTGTACCAAACAGCGTCATATTGAGAGTCCTAACACATTTCACTGTCCCAGATTTAAGCGGAATCGGATAACTAAGGTGGGTGTTATATCAAGATGTAGCCCATTTTCAAACTTAACCAGCCTATGGACAAAAAAAGGAATATGTGTAGAGTTTTAACTCAATATCTCTATTTTTAAAGACTGTAGCGGGATTTCAACAGGCAGACAAATAGACGGACGGACATGGCTAGATCGTCTTAGATTTTTACGACGATCAAGAACACATATATATAGAGATTATAGGTTCGGAAATGAATTGTGTTGCAAACTGAATGACAAAATGAATATACCCCCCAATTTTTTTCAGGGGAGGGCATACACATTTTAACAAGTTTTAGCGCTAATATTATTTAATTTTTTGAGTTTTTGAATACATAAATTATGACAAACCATGCTCGTTCTTGGCCATAATGCAAAGAATTTCGATTAAAAACAATAGTCCACAAAAAAGTTTAAAAGCTATTACCATATTTTGATCAAAATTGTGTTTCCATGAGAAAAAAACTATTATGCCGAAATCAAATTTTGTTGAAAAACTTAATTTTTTATTTGTCTACCTTTCACCATATGATGGGGTTATACTAACTTCGTCATTCCTTTTCCAAATGCAAATTTGCCCATGAAGGCAGAGGCAAACTTCGTACATACCAATGAGTGCTGTCCGATTCAAGTGTAAGCTCAATGATAAGGCATCTCCTTTTTATAGCCGAGTCCGAACGGGGTGCCGCAGTGCGCCTCCTCTTTGTGGACAAGTTTTTACAAGGGAGCCCTACCAAATGGTACAGTATCTCACAAATTTCGCCAGCATTAGGAGGGGATAACCATCGTTGAAAATTTGTATGATGTTTTCGCCAGGATTTGAACCCATGCGTTCAGCGTCATTAACGGACATGCTTACCTCTGCGCTAAGGTTGCCTTTTGTAACTCATCGAAATATTGATTTGAGACCAAACAAAGTAAATTTAATCGAGATTTTTTTCACTATGTTTCTCATTAGTGTAGGTAGGTTGGTATTGTAAATGCGCCAAATCGGTTCATGTTTGGATGAAGTATTACACCTGGTCGTTTATTTTGTTCGGATATAGCTGACATATACAGGTATTCAGTTTATACTTCTTAAGTCTCTAGAGAGCGCAATTCTTATCCGATTTGGATGAAATTTTGCACGAGTTAATTTGTTTTCACTTCCATAATCTGTGTCAAGAATGGTTCAAATCCGTCCTTTACCTGATATAGCTGTCATATAAACCGATTTCTCGATAAGACTTTTTGAGCCACCAGTTCGACCAAAAACTGGATATCACATTCGCTTTCTACTCTCAACTAACTTTCAGTTGAAACCCATATTGTCAGGATTGTTTCAAATGCCTCGTTTGCGGGTTTTGGGGTTGGGCGCCTCTACCCTGTATCCCACTCCGAATTGCAAAAACATTATTGATTTTAGGTTACAAAAATTTGAAGATCTGTAGCCTCTTAAAAGTCCCTTTTATGGTGATGTGTTAGTTGTGTTAGGCCTCACGACAATAAGGGGAAAGGTATGCCCCACCTTTCAGACACTGAAAAGCCATCCCTATTTTAACCACGAGCTCATTCCACAACATATGTGAAGTTTCAAAAAATAGGTTCAGCCGTTTTTGAGTTTATACGAAACAGACAAACAAACACAAATTGAAATTTTTATATATAAGAGAGCCTCCATATAAACTGATCTCAGGATTTATGATTCTGGTTTCATGATATACGGTACACATCCGATCATATTTAGAATCTCAATAACACTTTAAGACAGAAAAAAGAAAGCGTAAATTGCATAGTCCACATATTTACCGATCTCCTGTTTGAAGACCTTTCACCCATTCAAAACCCCATTTATAAGCCAATTTCACGTAAATTTGGAACAGTGAATTATGTTAGGCCCCCGACATCCAGGCCGAGTGTAGTTCAAATATGACCATATTTGGATCTAGCCCCATATACACCGATCTCCCGATTAAAGGTATTTTGCTCCGATTTCGCAAAAATTTAGTAAAATTACTTGTACCAAACCCCTGTATATTTGTGCCAAGCATGGTCCAGATAGGACAAAATTAGGAAATAGCTACCAAATATACCGTTTTCCCGATTTAGGGTCTTGGACCCATAACATGCACATTTATTAGCCGATTTAGCTGACATTTGGTAAAATGATTTTTTAACTGTTTATCGTTCCAAGAGCTGAGCAATATATGGATAAAGCTAAAATAAGCACCGTCAGTGCTCAGTCATCCTTATTGAATATGCTGTAGAACCGACTAAATTTGGATATATATGGGTGGCTGGTGTACCAATCTTCCGATTTGGAAACGTAGAATAAAAGGAGCATTATAACCCCATTTCGCAGGAATTTAAGAGTATTTTGTGTTAGGCCGTTTGACGGCTCAGAAATATTTACACTCATAGAAAAAAGTCTGCTGATAATAAAAAAAGACACTGCCTGCTGACTCTAAGTAGGAGAAGGTGATTAAATTAGAATAAAATAAGACAAAAGTAAAAAATGTTAAATTTCGGAAAGAAAATGAGAAAAAAATTGCTTGATCGCACTCAGAAAACACACCTGACCGTCAAGAATAGCCAATATAAACCAAAAACAATACTTTTTTCGATCAGTTCCGTAATTACCCGATTTGAATAATTTAGCAGATTTTGGCATTTAAAACTAGAGATTTCTAAAATAGCAGCCCTTGGTTTAATGAAACAATAGTTATTTCTAGAGGGTGATCTTTTAAGAGCTATACGAAAGTTTTTCCAAAAAAAAAACACATAAAATTCAGTAAAATCTTTATATTTGAAGCGATAGTACGGTCCATATAATTTAATGTTTGAAGATTATTTCATGCAAATGTTGACCGATTGCACGAGCTAGGCGGCCAATTGACCGGTCCCGAACGTGAAATAAAATGTTCACCGAACTCGCCTCTCAACAAATCCAATGTGCTGTGTGGCACCGTCTTGTTGAAACCACATGTCATGCAAGTAAAACTCTTGCATTTTGGGCAAAATAAAAGTTGGATATGATCTCACGGTAGCACCCACCATACACAGTTACGTTACGACTCGCATCATCTGTGAAGAAGTACGGTCCAATGATGCCACCATCCCATAAACCACACCAAACTGTGATACTTTCTGGGTGCATTGTGAACTCTTGCAATGCTTCTGGCTGATCTTCACTCCAAAATCGACAATTCTGCTTATTTACGTACCCATTAAGCCACACAAGATCTTCGTCGCTGAACACACACAATGCGAGATGAGCTTTCTTAACGGAGCACGCATTTTGATAATAAAATTCGATACCAATTATGGAGGCGTTGTTCGTTTGTAAGAGATGCATGGTTAAATTATAGACCAAACTGAATATATTTGACAGTGAAACAAAACACGAAACGGGCGTGTGCTGTTTAAACCAGTGTTGCCAAAAAGATAAAAGTTAAAAAATCACCCTATATTCTTGGTTATCTTGACTAAGTCGATTTAGCCATGTCCTTCCGTCGGTCCGTCTATCTGTCTGCCGAAAGCGTGCTAACTTGGGAAGTAGTAAGGCTAGGTGCTTGAAATTTTCCACAAATACTTTTTATTGTTGCAAGTCGATTGGTATTGCAAATGGGCCAAATCGGTTCATATTTTGTTATAGCTGGCATATAAACCGATCTCGGATCTTGACTTCTGGAGCCTCTAGAGGGCAGAAGATTAGGCTCCAGCTTCTGAATCGGTCCTAAATCTGCTATAGGTCCCATATAAACCAATCTCTCGATTATACCTCTCGAGCTTCTTTACTTACTTACTTTATTTTAATTGGCTATGACAGAAAATTTGTTCCACTAGCCGAACGTAGAATAGCGTTCCAAGCGCCTCGATCTTCTCTGACACTAAGTTTCGAGGTGTCTCCCGCAACTTGATCTTTCCATTGGGCTTTTGGTCTTGCCGGTTTGCGTGTACCACCGTGTTTGCCTTCAAAAGACTTCTTTGCTGAAGCTTCTTCATCCATTCTGACAACATGACCTAGCAACGCAGCCGTTATATTATGATGCGTGTAACTATGCTATCATCGTCATACAGCCCATACAGCTCGGGGTTCATACATCGCCTATATTCTCCGTTAACGCAAACTGGTCCATATATTTTACGAAGAATTTTTCTCTCAAATACTCCAAGCACTGCTTCATCTGCTTTCACAAGTACCCATGCTTCAGAACCATATAACAGCACGGGTAGTATCAGTGTCTTGTAAAGTGTAGTCTTCGTCTGTCGAGAGGTGACCTTGTTTCTAAACTGCTTACTTAGTCTAAAGTAGCATCTGTTTGCCAGTATTATTCTTCGTTTAATCTCAAAACTGGTGTCATTCGTTTCGGTTACGACGGTGCCGAGGTAGATAAAGTTACTGACTATCTCAAAGTTGTGGTTCCCAACTTTCTCCATTTTCTTTATCTGCTCGGTTGTGCAAGGCTTTTTGGGAGCTGAAACCATTCATTTCGTTTCATCTCCATTTACTGCTAGACCCATTTTCACTGACTCTCTTTCGATTCTTTCAAAGGCTGCGGTCACTACTTCCGGTGACCGACCTATGATATCGATATCGTCGAAATAGGCGAGTAGCATGTGCTCTCTTGTGAATAGTGTGCCATATCTATTCACATCTGCATCTCGTATAATTTCCTCCAGCAGGATATTAAAGAGATCACACGATAGGCTGTCTCCTTGTCTGAAACCTCGTTTGGTATTAAATGCTTCGGAGAGATTCTTTCCTATTTTTACTGAGGAACGCGTATCAGCAAGTGTCATCCTACAGAGTCTTATTAATTTTCCAGGGATACCAAACTCAAACATGGCTTGAAATACCTTTGAATGTAAACGAGTATCGAAGGCGGCTTTGTAGTCAACAAAGAGATGGTAGGTGTTGATTTGTCCTTCTCGGGTATTTTCCAGGATTTGGCGCAGTGTGAATATCTGGTCTAGGGTGGATTTACCAGGTCTAAAGCCGTTTTGATAGGGCCTAATTATCTCATTGACTTTAGGTTTTATCTGTATGCGATGGGGAGCAGACTTATTCCTCTGTAGTTGGCACATTCCGTCTTGTCTCCTTTCTTGTGTACGGGACATAGTATGCTGAGGTTCCAATCAACGGGTATGCGTTCTTCTAGCCAGATTGCACAGATAAGCTGATGCATACGCTTTATCAGCGTGTCGCCTCCGGTCTTAAATAGTTCAGCGGGTAACCCGTCGGCTCCTGCTGCTTTGTTGTTCTTTAGTCGGGTCGCTGCAACTTGGATCTCATTCTGACTAGGAGGTAAACATTCTATACCATCATCAGGGATTGGTTCTGCGGTATCCTCTTCGCCGCCAACATCGAACACTAGCGGTTGGGTAGAATGTTCTTTCTATATCCTCAGCATGTTGTCTGTGTCAGTTACCAGATTTCCTTCTTTGTCTCTGCAGGAGGATGTGCCTGCACCAAAGCCATCGGTTTGATGTTTAATTTTTTAGTAGAATTTCCGGACTTTATTCTGACTCCTGTACATCTCAATTCGCTCACACCCACGTCTTTCCATTTCCTTTTTCTTTCTGCGGAATAGGCGTTTCTCCTCTCTCCTTTCTTCCCGATACCACTCCTTCATCTGGCGCGTTGCTACTGATTGCAGGGTTGCTCTATATGCCGCATTCTTGGCTTCAGTAGCATCTCGACACTCTTAGTCGTACCATGGGTTTCTTGGTACGTACCATGGGTTTCTTGGTACGTACCATGGGTTTCTCCATGGAGTAGGCAATAGTTTGCCACTACCCACACAAGGAGTGTTTTCATCAAGCAGTTGGGTCAGTCGAGTGGAGTATGCCGCTGCCATTTGTTGTGTTTGCAGCTTTTCAATATCAGTGTCAGATGGTGCTCATAGTCATCAGTGTCAGATGGTGCTCATAGTCATCCCGTATCGGCCGGGCGAGCGTATATATGGGAGCAACAAATCTTAACCAATTTCGACCAAATATATACATATATCGCAGCTATACCTAAATCTGAACCAATTTCTTTGAAATTCACCAGTAATATTAAGAGTCGAAAGAGCCTTTCTGCCAACTTTCGAGAGAATCGGTTAAAAAATGAGCACTTTATTGCAATATTTCTCAAAATAGGACGAACATATATATGGAAGCTATGTCAAAATCTGAACCGATTTGGACCAAACTGTATGGATATTGTGGTAGTCATCGAGGAAACCGTTGTAAAAAGTTTATGGAAGATTGGTCAATAAATGCGCTTGCAGTACCTCAAGGTGTGAAAATTGGGCGATATACTAATATGGCAGCTATATCTAAATCTGGATCGATTTCTATAAAGTTCACCAGTAATGTTGAAAATGAAGCGAAAACCCTTCCTGCGAAATTACGATAGAATCAGTTAACAAATGATCATGCTATTGCAATATTAGTCCAAATCGGACGAATATTTATATGGGAGCTATATCTAAATCTGAACCGATTTTTTTCCCAATTCCATGTTATGTCAAAATCATGTATCAAAATGAAAATCGAATCGCAAATACCTTTGTAAATCGCAAAATACAAAAGCAATCTCGGCCGGTATCTGTTAGCAGCGAAAGCCAGGCAATGACATAGGAAATGCTCCAAAGTCTCATCATCTTCCCCGCATGCCCTACACATGCTTTTTCTTGCCGCACCAATTTTGTATAAGTGAGCTCGTAGTCCTATGTGTCCCGTTATGATATCGATAGCTATATTGACCTCCATCTTACTTCGTTTTAGTAATAGCCTCGTCTTCTCATTATCTGGATCTCCCCATAGTTCTACAGGGTTACGTGCGCATTCGTCGCCCACGACCTTAACTGGGACTATGTCGACCCGAAAAGCTTTGGGTTAACCAAGTTTATTGACGGCAGTTCTATGGCCTTCACTGCCAAATTGTCTGCTTTCGCTATGGCCCGGCATTAATTTCCTTCTTACATTCCAAGACTGTACGTAATCTTACCGTCCTTGCTGTTATTGTCCTTATGGCCTGTTTACAGTCCGTAAAGAAGTTCTTACTCGACGTCCTCGCTTCAGGTGGCAATACTTCACTCAGTGAAATTTCTTAGTAAAAACATCAAAAATGTGTGATAAACAGCAGAAAATCTGCTGATAAAGGGACAGCAGTAATTTTTTGCTAAAACAGCAAACATTTTCTGCTGTTTTCAATTGGTAAAAAGTTCAAAAAAAAACTTAAATATTTAAAAAAAATTATATCCCATATTAACTTAAATTTCTTAAAATTTCTATCAAAGAAGAAATTTTTTTCAAGACAATTTTTTTTTTGAAATCAAATAAAAACTCATTAAGTTCGGCCAGGCCGAACTTTGGATACCTACCACCGCGGATATGCATATTAACCTCATTATGTCAAGTCCGGAGAAAAATATATTATTTATGAACCTTAGCAGATTTATCAAAATAATTGGTCCGATCTGGACCAAATTTACCAGGGAAGTCGAGTGTTCGAACACGATTCACGGTCCTAGACTATAAAACGGGTGATTAGTCTATATGGTAGCTATATCCGAATTTTTCAAATATAGACTGAATTCAGATTATGCGTTAGACCCCTACACTCAACTCATTGTACCAAAAATTCGGCGAAGTCGGATAACAAATGCGCCTTTATGACCCTCGCACTTAAATCGGGAGAGAGAGAGAGTATATAAGACAGCTATATTCAAATATAGACTGAACTGGACCATATCAAACAGGGATATTGAGGAGCACAACTCACCACCTAATGTGCAAAATTTTAGCGAAATCGGATAATAAATGTGTCTTTATGGGCCCAAGACCTTAATTTGGGAGATCGAGTTCATCATATCATTATCCAAAAAGAGACCAATCTGAATCATATTCGATACTAATGTCGAGGGACCTAACCCAGCTAATTGTGCCAAATTTCATTGAAGTCGGATTTATGGGCCCAAGACTTTAAAACGGGAGATTGGTATATATGACAGCTATAACCAAATAGAGGCCAATCTGGACCATATAGGGGAAGAATATCGAAGAGCCTAATACAACTCATTGTACCAAAAGTTCAGCGACATTTGATAATAAATGCGCTTTTTACGTGCCCAAGACCCCAAAATTGGGAGATTGTTGTATATGACAGCTATATCCAAACAAAGACCAAACTGGACCATATAGGGCAGGGATGTTGAAGAGCCTAAGACAACTCATTGTGTCAAAATTTAAGAGAAATGGCTTAATAAATGCGCCTTTTATGGGCCCAAGCTTTTAAACCGGGAGATCGGTATATATGGCAGCATTATCCGAATATGTCCCGATCAAGACCATACTCGGTACGAATAACGAGGGACCCAACATAACCCATTGTATCAAATTTCAGCGAAATAGGTCGGTTGGTATTGTAAATGGGCCATATCGGTCCATGTTTTGATATAGCTGCCATATAAACCGATCTGTCATATAAACCGATCTTGAGCCTCTAGAGTGCGCAATTCTTATCCGATTAGAATGACATTTTGCACGACGTGTTTTGTTATGATATTCAACAATTGTGTCAAGTATGGTTCAAATCGGTCCATAACCTGATATAGCTGCCATATCAACCGATCTTGGGTCTTGAATTCTTGAGCCTCTAGAGAACGCAATTCTTATCTGATTGGAATGAAATTTTGCACGACGTGTTTTGTTATGATATCGAACAACTGTGCCTAGTATGATTCAAATCGGTTCATAACCTGATATAGCTGCCATATAAACCGATCTGGGATGTTGACCTTTTGAGCCTCTAGAGGGCGCAATTAATATCCGATTTGCCTGAAATTTTGTACGACGGATCCTCTCATGGCCATCAACATACGTGTTTATTATGGTCTGAATCGGTCTATAGTCCGATACAGCTCCCATATAAATCGATCTCTCTATTTTACTTCTTGAGCCCCCAAAGGACGCAATTGTTATACGAATTGGCTGACATTTTACATAGGTTTCCAACATATAATTTAATTGTGGTCCAAACCGGATCATATCTTGATATCGCTCTAATAGCAGAGCAAATCTTTTCTTATATCATTTTTTGCCTAAGAAGAGATGCCGGGAAAAGAACTCGACAAATGCGCTCAATGGTGGAGGGTTTATAAGATTCGGCCCGGCCGAACTGTGCACGCTTTTACTTGCTAATACAATATTCTTACTTTACTCCAAAATACCTAAAGATGGGTGATGGGTAAATACCCAGAAGGTATTTACCCGGTAAATTGGGTAAATACATGGCTATTTACGCATTTATACCCAAAAGCTGGGTATTATAATTTGGTCGATATCGTGGACATAAAAATAATTTGTGATGATTTCGTATTCTTTGTACATAAACCTGATCTTCTGATTTCATAAAAACGGATTTGAATTATATATAGCTGCCATATAGACCGATCTCCAGAATTAAAGTCTTGAGGCAATAAAATGGTAATTTTCCATCCGATTTCGAAGAAATTTGGCACGATGAGTTCTGGCAGACCCCTACCCATTTCTGTGAAATGTGGTTCAGATCCCATTATATTTGGATATAGCTGCCCTTAGACCGACCGACAGATCCATTTCTTACCCGAATTCGATGAAATTTGGCACAGTGTGTTCCGGGAGACCCCTACCCATTCCTGTCAAATATGGTCCAGATCGGACCATATTATCGGATATAGACCGATTTGGACCGACTTCAGTTGGTCTATAAATTTTGCCAAATTCCACATCAAAAAATTTAGTTATTTATCTTTGAACAATGTGGGGGATTTTTAGAGTCAGCGTAGAGATCAATTTAATAGTTTGAAAAATTAATTTAAACTTTAATAAATTTCTTTATCGCCTTATACTCGGCCTCATATTAACCCTATGAGCCACTGTTAATGTGTGTAACTGTGTCGGTTAATGTAAGGAGCGTAAATACAAACAGACAATATTGAATTTCAGTTGGATTTGTTGAACCATTTCGGTAAAAATTTGTAAAGAAAAACACAACACTTTACAAAAGAGCCCACAGCAATAGAGAGACAAGTGGAGCCAAGAAGAGAAGACAAATAACGGAGAAAACCTACACCAAAACTCCTCTCGGTGCGCTAAATACAAATGCGTAGAACAAAAATTTATCAAATGGTTGACACACTCAACTCTCTCGCTCAACTCCCGTAATTTACTCATTCACTCATTCGCCTACAATCACTGAGTGCATGAACTCTCACTCACATTTGCCACTATAGCTCACACATACCATAACATAAAATTAAACTTTAGCCGAATGAGTGATAAAAGAATGATGGTCTGTCAGGATGCCAGAAAGGAGAGGGAGAGAGAGAGAGAGTAAGGAATATTGGGGAAGGGAAGAATGGATATCAGTTCAGTTGGTAGGGGACGGAAAATCTGAAGCAGCAGAATACGATATATGACTGTTTTGCGTGTATCTCTGAATGTTTGAGTTTTGTGTGTGTGTGTGTGTGTGAGTGGCCGATTTGGAGCATGGAAATTGTTTGTAACTCATTGTTTTAATGGCTTCCAACACACGGTGTCTACAGCAGCAGCAACAAACACACAGCAAATATTGTAGCTGCTGAAGGTGCTGTCGCTGCCAGCTCCTGCTGCTGGCTGAGACTTCGACAACCAACTTTGTTGGTTTTTGAGTTGCCAGTGTAGTGTAAAATCTATGTCAGTGTTTTTATGGGCAAAACATGTTTGATATTAATATTAAACAAGAACACCAGCAGAAGCAACAACAAAAACAACAGTGCCAACCTACAAAGGCAACAAGAAAAACGGATACAACATCGACATACCAGCAGCCGTAGCAGCAGCAGCAGCAGCAGCATCAACATCGACAACAATCCTAACTATCTGCTCATCAGCATCAGCAACAATATCATCATGCTCATCCTACTACTCTTAATCATCATTATTACGCCCTATGTCCTTTGCACAACCCACATCATCTTTATACCGGACATCACCACCGCCATCATCATCTTTAGAAAATTTGCTTAGCCAAGATGTTTGGATTTCATCACCCGCACACACACACACACACACACACACCACATCATAAACATACATACACCCACACATGCTGGGTATTGGTGTGCATGCGAATTTTGTTGTGCGAGGCTGATGAAAGAAATCCTCTGATATTCGCATAATCTTTTATAGCCAAATGAATATCGCGATAAGGGCAAAAACAAAAAAGGAAACTTTTATGTGATGATACTTTTGATATGGAAAATACATTTTTCCGCATTCTATCCTAGGATCTTCCTTAGAGCTCGCTAGTCCCTATGACTGATGACTGCCTTGGAAGATAGACGTACAGACAGGCAGGCAGACAGACAGACAGGCAGACGAAGCGACTAGGAAAGATATGCGGCAAATGAAATATCCTTCGAATGTTAAGACAAACGCTGATGATAATGAGAGACAAGAACGCAGAGGACATTCAATGTTTACGATTTCCAATGTTTGTTGTTGATGGCCCAGTAATTTTCGAAGAAAGATTAAAAAGAGAAAAAAACAAACAAACAAAGCTATTAAAGCTAGAATTTGATGGATTAGATTTCTTAATTATGTCATTCATGTTAAACTTGAAGCTGTTTGTGTTTTTAAGCGACATCACAACAAAGAGATTATATTTCATTTTGGCCAATATACAGCGTGGCTCTTTGACTATGTGCTGAGGCCATCATGTCAACAAAAATAAATGCTCAGTTTGTCTTCATCATAGAGGCTGAAAGAGTTTCCTTTTGAACTAAAACCTATTTAATGGTTTTTTGTTTGAGAAGAACATTTCAAATGTTCATTATCTTAATAACAATATTTGTCTGATACTAAGGGGCAAATTTGAGGTTTCAGTTTAAACGGAAGCGAGTCGAATAATAAAGGACTATCATAAATGAAAGAGGCCACCGTAGCGCAGAGGTTAGCTGAAAGTCTGGGTTCGAATCCTGGCAAGAACATCAGTGAAACTTTAAGCGTTAGTTATTCCCGTCTAATGCTGGCGACAATTTGTTAGGTACTATGCCATATAAATAATTCACTCCAAAGAAGTGGCGCACTGCGACATGCCGTTCGGACTCGATTATAAAAAGGAGGCCTTTTATCATTGAGCTTAAATTTGAATCAGACCGAACTCAGTGATAAGTAAGAACTCAGTAAGAAGTTTGCCATTGTTCAATGGAATGTTCGTGGACAAATTTGCATTTGCATTATTTCCATTATAATTAAAAACGAGACAAGTTTGAACGACATCATTAACGATGAGGTAACGTATGCGACTGTTTTCAACATGGACATTGTGAAGGCAGTTACGCAACTGAGGAAGAAAATTCAAACTTTTGGAAAAATTATAAGCAAATTGAGTGGGTAATTGGTTAGGTAACTGCGACAGTCTGCAATTGGATCCACTAAAACATTCCTATCGTTGAACTAGCCATATCGTCTTACAACCAGTAAATTTCCATATCCGCTTTTTTAAACAAGAAATAAAACCATAATATGGAACTCCTTCTACTTGCCTGTGTGGGACACGCTTATATATAATAATCAATTTGTGTTTGTTTGTAGGTTTGTTTGTGTGTTCCTTATAGACTCAGAAACGGCTGAACCGATTTTCTTGAAATTTTCGCAAATGGTGCATAATGATCCCGTGATGAAAATAGGGTGCTAAATTTTTTGATATCTGAAGGGGGGAGCGGACCCTCCCCCTTACCCTAATTTTCAGAAACGCCAGATCTCGGAGATGTGTGGTGCGATTTAAGTGAAATTTTGTGTGCTCTATTAATGTAACCTACAAACAAAAATTTGGTATCCAAATTCAACCCCGAAGGGGACAAATTTACGACCATAGCAATATAGGGCTCAAATGAAAGGTCTTTGGGAGTAAAGCACGAATCGGATACCAATATTTGAGAAAAGTGTCTATGGGGCCACCGCACCCCCACAACACCACCCAAATAGGAAGTATTTGCTGATTATTGCAGTATGAGGCTCAAATAAGAGGATCTTTTGAGTAGAACACGAATCCGATACACATTTTCAAGACCAACTCACTGAGTGGCCGCCCATCCCCCAAAACACCCACCAAGCCGGTCATGTTTGCCGACTATGGAAATATGGGGCTCAAATTAAAGCTATTTGGGAGTAGACCACGTATCCGATATCAACATTAGCGACCAACTGTCTAAGGGACGTCCCACCACCATAACAACCCCCCAATAAGGACGTATTTGCTCATCAAGACAATTTGGGTCTTAAAGAGAGTAGAACTAAACGATTATAGTTTTCAGGGCCAATACCCCAAACAGGACATATTTGCTGAATTTTGCAATAAGGAGTTTAAATAAGATTAGAAAACGAATTTGATATCCAATTTTGAGGCCAATGGCAATATAGGGTTCAAATAATAGATATATAGATATATGAGAATAGAGCACGTTGCTGATATATTGGTTGCCCAAAAAGTAATTGCGGATTTTTTAAAAGAAAGTAAATGCATTTTTAATAAAACTTAAAATGAACTTTAATCAAATCTACTTTTTTTCTAAAGCAAGCTAAAAGTAACAGCTGATAACTGACAGAAGAAAGAATGCAATTACAGAGTCACAAGCCGTTGAAAAAATTTGTCAACGCCGACTATATGAAAAATCCGCAATTACTTTTTGGGCAACCTAATAAAAACACCATAAAAACACAAAACACCCCTAAATCGGTCAAAGTTACCAACCTTGTCTGATCAGGAGCTTAAATGAAAAGTATTGGGGGTAGAGCAGAATTGATACCCACTTTCGGGACCAATTTTCTGGGTGTCTAACCCTTTCCTAAAATACCCCACAAAGAGCAATTTTTTACTGACCATCGCAATATGGGGCTCAAATAAAGGTATTTGGGAGTAGAATACGAGTTTGGGATCCAAATTTAGGACCATGTATTTAGGGCATCACCCCTTCCCCAAAACACCCCCCATAATATTTCGACCATGCCAATGTGTGGCTCAAATGAAAGGTATTTGAGATTAGAAAACGAATTTGATAACCTATTTTGGGGCCATTTATTTGGGAGACGCCTTATCGTGTAAAATCCCCCAAAGCCAATGGCAATATGAGGTTTAGATAAATGGTATTTGAAAGAAGAGCACGATGATGATATTGTTTAGGGGGACCAACTCACCCCTGAAAATACCCCTTAATCAGATATCATGAGAATATCGGGGTGAAATAAAGTATTTTAAGAATGGAGTACACCTTACATCCAAACTTAAATTCGTAGACCAATAAAGATCAAAAGGGATTCAAATAAAGGCACTTATATTGTTAAACTGTTTGTCAAGCGATATACTATTTTCGCAGCATGGTATTTTACTAAAAGAATTTGAATTTTCGAAAAAAAAAATATTCCAAGGAAACTTTTGTTCCATATAAAGTAAAAAAAGGCGCAGCAGAGCGGGCCCGGGTCTGCTAGTTCGATATAAGTACCACCTACCAATGTACACTGAAAAAATGTTTGTCCTAATTTTTAATTTAATTCAAATATGAAAAATTTTCCAAATTTTTAAAGAATATATAAAGGATTTTTTATTTTCTCTTCTTGCTAATACAGACAAAAATCTGAAATAAAGCTCAAATATCCTTGAAAGTTAGAAAATTGACTTTGGGATAGACAGTTTTTAAGTTAAGATGTCAAGTTAAAAAAAAAAAAATTCAAAAAATAATAATTGGACAATCATCTATGAAGTAAAATAAGAATCAATCACCTATCAAAATTTGAAACGGATGGTCATGTTCGTTAGTAAATAGGAAATTTCATTTAAAGATAGCATCTTAATTTTAAAGTTTTGGTTCTTTGACTCGTTTTTAATGCTAAAATCCTACGAATAAGGAAAAATCTTAAATTTTCGAGTATGGTTCGAAAAAGTATGAAAATTAAACTCGTCTCGAAAGTGAAACAAACTACATTTTTTTATAACTTCTTAAAAAACATAAATTTTTTTAGTTCATTAAGACCGACCTATTTCACTGAAATTCGAAACACTGATCTTCATTAGAACTTTTTTTTAATTCATGCTGAATATAAGTTTTCCACAATTTCTTGCTACGCATTAAAACATATAATTGCCATAAAAAATAATTTCCCCCAAAAAATAATCGCCATTATTTCCTCTCTATCCAATAGGTTTTGCCATTACAAAAACCTCCAAAAGAAATATAATGTTGCTAATTTTATGATTTCAAATTAAATTTTACAGGGTAATGAAAAAAGAGAAATTCAACAAAAACCAAAGAATTGAATAGCGCATACAAAAAAACGGGCATTCTTCATTGCCAATGTGAAACATAGGAAAAAGCCCCAAAAGCAAATTACAATGAAAATAAAAATTTAAAACACAAATCAATTCTAAAAACATCAAAGCCAATGCCAAACTAAAGCAGACAAAACAACATCCTACAAAAATTAATCCAACAATTAAAACACACAACAGCAGAAAAAAAATATCACAACAAATTAAAACAAAACAAAAAACAACATCCATATCCTCCTTATAGTTACTAATACCACTACTACAACAACTACCTACTAATACTACAACTGTTTAAAATTATAATACAAAAGAGCTAACAATAAAAAAAATAAAATACTTAACACAACGGAAACGGAAACAAGAAAAATGCTTAAATTTAAACTGCATCGTTTTTCAGACCACAATTAAAGAGCCGCCAGCGAGCCAAGTCATTTGAATCATTCACCAACACTAACACCACCACCATCACCACCGCCACCAACCCCCAAACATCACCACCGTCATAATCAACTCGCCACCAAAGCGTATAAACAACGTCACCACCACCACCAACAACAACAACATTTACAACAGCAGCTATACCATTCACTCTTCTAGCAACAAGTTGAGAAGAAGAGGCCGGGGACCCAACAAAAATCCAATCCAATTCAATCACCGAAAAAAGCAAAACAAACAAAAACCAAGAACATCATCAATAAAAAAAAAACAACAACAACAAAAGCAACCAGATAATTGCAAAGCAGCCAAGAGAGCGCCATCAAAATCCCCATCAATTTTTATTGTTTTTTTCTTGGCACGAGGTTTAAATAAAAAACATTCAAAATTTACAAATTAAACAAAACGGGTAAGTGAACCACCCTCTTAAGCTTATCTCTCTTTCCCAGCCCCCTATGAACCCTGCATCCCCTTCGCCACCTTCTCCTACTTGGAGGACGTTATGATTCTTTGTTGTTTTTCTTTATTAGTATTTAACACAAAATGAACACTCTCAAACTAATTAGTAGTAGTTCGTTGGTTATATCACTTGATTTTATGAATGCACTTTATTTTAATATTTATGTGAGCGTGCGTATAGTGTGTGTGTGTGTGTGTATGATGTGTGTGCGCTTGTTGGACTATGGTTATTTATGTCTATGTGTGAATGAGTCAAGTTTTGAAGAGTACGCAGGTCGGCAATTTGTAGTAATTAAAAGGTTAATCGAGCATGTTTGGACAAACTCAAAATGTAGGACACTAATGTTTATTTAATGATTGGATTTGAGAAAATCTTAAAAAGTAGAGGACCACCAATACCAATATAAAGGGTGATTTTTTTGAGGTTAGGATTTTCATGCATTAGTATTTGACAGATCACGTGGGATTTCAGACATGGTGTCAAAGAGAAAGATGCTCAGTATGCTTTGACATTTCATCATGAATAGACTTACTAACGAGCAACGCTTGCAAATCATTGAATTTTATTACCAAAATCAGTGTTCGGTTCGAAATGTGTTCATTCACCGTAACGTTGCGTCCAACAGCATCTTTGAAATAATACGGTCCAATGATTTCACCAGCGTACAAACCACACCAAACAGTGCATTTTTCGGGATGCATGGGCAGTTCTTGAACGGCTTCTGGTTGCTCTTCACTCCAAATGCGGCAATTTTGCTTATTTACGTAGCCATTCAACCAGAAATGAGCCTCATCGCTGAACAAAATTTGTCAAAATTTGAACACATTTCGAACCGAACACTGATTTTGGTAATAAAATTCAATGATTTGCAAGCGTTGCTCGTTAGTAAGTCTATTCATGATGAAATGTCAAAGCATACTGAGCATCTTTCTCTTTGACACCATGTCTGAAATCCCACGTGATCTGTCAAATACTAATGCATGAAAATCCTAACCTCAAAAAAATCACCCTATATAAAGAACAAGTAAGAGCGTGCCAAGTTTGGCTGGGCCGAATCTTATATACCCTCCACCATGGATTGCATTTGTTGAGTTCTATGCGCGGTATCTCTTTTTAGGCAAACAAAAAATATTGAATAAGAACTGTTATGCTATAGGAGCTATATCAAGTTATAGTCCGATTCGGACCATAAATGAATGCTGAACATTGTAAAAGTCATTGCGTAATATTTCAGTTCATTCGGATAATAATTGCGCCTTGTAGGGGCTCAAGAAGCAAAATCGGGAGATAGGTTTATATTGGAGCTGTATTAAGCTATAGATCGATTCAGACCATATTAGACACGTATGTTGAAGGTCATGAGAGAAGCCGTTGAACAAAATTTCTGCCAAATCCGATGAGAATTGCGCCCTCTAGAGGTTCAAGAAGTCAAGACCCAAGATCGGTTTATATGGCAGCTATATCAAAACATGCACCGAATTGAACCATACTTGACACAGTTGTTGGAAGTGATACCAAAACACTACGTGCAAAATGTCAGTCAAATCGGACGACAATTGCGCCCTCTATAGGCTCAAGAAGCCAAGAACCAAGATCGGTTTATATGACAGCTATACCAGATTATGAACCGATTTGAATCATACTTGACACAGTTTCTGAAAGTGATACCGAAACACTAGGTGCAAAATTTCAGCCAAAGCGGACTACAATTGCGCCCTCTAGAGGCTCAAGAAGACAAGATCCAAAATCGGTATATATGGCAGCTATATCAAAACATACACCGATTTGAACCATACGCAGCGCAATTGTTGGAAGTGATACCAAAACACTACGTGCAAAATTTCAGCCAAAGCGGACGACAATTGCGCCCTCTATAGGCTCAAGAAGTCAAGATCCAAGATCTGTATATATGGCAGCTATATCAAAACATACACCGATTGGAACCACACTTAGCGCAGTTGTTGAAAGTAATACCAAAACACTATGTGCAAAATTTCAGTCAAATCGGATAAGATTTGCGCCCTCTATAGTTTCAAGAAGTCAAGACCCAAGATCGGTATATATGGCAGCTATATCAAACATTTGAACCATACTTAGCGCAGTTGTTGGAAGTGATACCAAACACTATGTGTAAAATTTCAGTCAAATCGGAGGAGAATTGCGCCCTCTAGAGGTTCAAGAAGACAAGTCCCAAGATCGGTTTATATCAAAACATGGACCGATTTGTCCTATTTACAATCCCAACCAACCTACACTAATAAAAAGTATTTTTGCAAAATTTCAAGTGGGTAGCTTTACTCCTTCGAAAGTTAGCGTGCTTTCGACAGACAGACGGACCGACGGGCATGGCTAGATCGACTTAAAATAACATGACGATCAAGAATATATATATTTTATGGGGTCTTAGACGCATATTTCGAGGAGTTACAAATAGAATGACGAAATTAGTATACCCCCATCCTATGGTGAAGGGTATAAAAAAGTCCTTAATAAGTATAATGTTAGGTTAGGTTAGGTTACAGTGACCTTCCGTCAGACTCATATAGAAAGTTTTAGCTAATTGTGATGCCACAGTTAAGGAAAAACGCCTCCTAATTTCAACCACATAGCCTTAGAAATGTTTATAGCTAGTGAATGATATATATATATAACTCAGAGACCAGTTAGAGCCTTCCTAATGCCCACGTGAGGAGAAGTTTCAAGAAAAAAAATAAAATGATGTAAGCCCCTAGAACAGAGCTAGAGACTAAAGAAGAAAAGAGAACCACCGTGGAATCCCACCAGCATGGAAATACATTTTAATCAAATAATGTCGACACCGAAAAAAACGTCTAGACTGTACTGGTCCACGGTATCCAGGCAGCACAGAGGTAAGCATATCCGCCTCTGACGCTGAACGCTTGGGTTCAAACGTCGGTGAGAACTGCAGAATAAATTGTCAGCTGTGGTTGTCTCTTCCTAGTGCTGGCGACACTTGTGAGTGGAGTCGTTCTGCGACAAGCCGCTCGGACTCAGAAATAAAAAATTAAGTTCCTTATAGTTGACCTTTAACTTGTATCGGACAGCAAAATTGCAAATTTTGCCATGAACATTCCACTAAGGAACAGGGGCAAACTTCTCACAAATCAATGAGTACTCTCCGATTCAATTTTAAGCTCAATGGTAAGGGACATCCTTTTTATAGCCGAGTCTGAACGGCGTGTTGCAGAGCGACACCTCAAGAGCGCACAAATGTCGCCAGCATTAGGTGAGGAAAACCATCGCTGAAAAATTTTCTGATGTTCCTGCCAGGTTTCGAACCCAGGCGTTCAGCGTCATGGGCGGACATGCTAACCCCTGCGCTACGGTGGCCTCTAATGGTGGCCCATACAGTAATTGTCCGAACAATAATGCAATTTTGTGTTGTGATCTGGTGGACGGAGCTTCAAAAGTCCAACTACTGTTCAATACTCAACCGGATCCAAAGGACGGCTTGTTTGTATATCACAGCCGCACTGAGGACGACACCATCCGTGGCACTGAGTTTAAAGCTACATTTAATGCCTCTGGACATTGCGGCTAAACAAATTGCTGTGACCACTGCCGGGAGGTTAAGGGAGCTTTCTCTTTGATCATGTGGCGGCTACGGACACTGTGTTATCCTTGATACAATATCCGATGTTCCAGGTAGTGTGGATTACATCCTAGCTGAGCCGCTTTTTAATAAAAAGTACTGTACCACTATTCCTGATAGAACCGATTGGAACTGCAATATCCCTGGTAATAGAAGTTATATAGACTTCTGTACGGATGGTTCCAAACTAAAAGACCAGGTTGGCTTTGGGGTGTACTCTAAAGATCTAAAACTGGTCATATTGAAAAGGTGGCCCGATCACTGCAGTGTGTATCAAGCGGAGATCTTTGCAATTAAGGAAGTGGTAGAATGGCCAGGCAGTCATTTAATCACTGGAGAACGTATTTCTCAACACAAAACCCGCCCTCGACTGTAACAGATCTCTCAAGGAGATGGCTGAATAGTTCAAAATTCGCCTGTTCTGGGTGCCGAACCACAGAGATATCCCAGGGAATTGTAAAACGGATGAGCTTGTGAGACTAGGAAATACCCTACACATTCCAGGGATACTGGAATCTGTGGGTATGCCTCTAGCGACATGTAAGCTAAGTTTTCAGGACCAGGCCCGAAGGACAACGAATGATAGATGGTCACAAAGAGGGAGCATTTCAAACTATGTGGCCTAATCTAGATTTGATGAGGTCTAACGCATTGCTGTCATTGGCTAGAACAGACGTCTCAGTCATTGTGTCCGTCATTGTGTCCGTCATGACAGGTCACTGTCTAATCGGAAAACATGCTGACAGACTGAAGGTTGCCACCAACGACTTTTGCAGAAGCTGCAAGGACATCAAAGAAGAAGAGACTATAGAACACCTTCTGTGTGTGTGTCCCGAACTAGCAGTCAGAAGGAGTTCCACTTTAGGTTCTCATTTCTTAGAGAACCTGTCTGATTAAGCTAGCGGATGAGAACATTTACAAGTTGTTGGGTTTTTTAAAGCTATCTGGATGGTTCAACGCTAGGAACTAGAAGGCATCTTCCTTCTTCTGTTCCTGTGGTATCACAATGGACGAAAACGCAGACTGCCACTTAAAGCTTACCTAACCTAGCACCCGCTTGAGTTGACATATGTTGTTCAAGTTTCAATTAAAACACATCTACAACAAGACCTCTTTACAAAAACGAACGAAACGAAAATACCTGTTTTGACCAAAAAAATGCAAAAATTATATTTTTGTCATTTTTAAATTCGAAACTGTATAACTTTTAACTGAATAATAACTGTAAATTTGTTATTAGTTTTTCGATTGTATCTTACTGTGTGACGCGTAGCTTCAAGAGCAGGCGGATTGGGAAGGATCATCATAATCTCGCTTATAAATCTTTGAAAATCAATGAGAGTCGAGGACAATTTTTCAATACACAAATACGTTGTCAAGAGATTGAATGGTGTAAAGACTGTGAGAAAAGCCTATTCCCGCTTAGGACATACTGTAGTGGTCTTAGAAGTTTTAGTTTGGAGATATCAGTGCAGAAGTTGACGTTCCTTCTATTACCAGGAACATTTTTTTTATATAATCTATTTTCAATTTTCTTTTCTTTAGTAAGAATCCAAAAACCCTTACATTCTCATAATCCCAAGAGTTACATAGAAAAACAAAAACAACAACAAAAGCCATTGAGAAAATCTATTGGCGAATGTCACACAAGAAAATTGCAATTCAAAACATAAATGGAATTGAACTAAAAACACGCAGCCCCAGACATTTAATGTGTGGCCTGAAATTCGAGCACAAATGTCTCGAAACGCTATCGCCTTCTTATTCGTCTATGCCAAAAGACCTTTTTCCTCATCTTCTCACATATCGTCTGGCCTCTGATACTTCCTCCAACACTCTCACTGAGTTCTTGAGCTGTTTCGTATTTCATGTTTAATGTTCAGCGGCGTTGGATTCTTCTTCTAAACTGGGGCATTAGCGACATACATAGAGGACAAAGAATAAGAAGCAAAAATGACAACAACTACGACCAAGACAATGAGCGTTGCCGTCATGAAAAGTTGCGAGCAAATATGATGGGGTAATTTTAATAATATTAAAAAATATTTTAAATAAACAAAAGCAAAAGTTTGGTGGATTACAATGGAGAAAAAGTGCAACGTAAGGACAATACAATAGGTTTAGAGAATATGTTGCCTTGGCATAGGCGGAAAAATTAGGACCACGCCCACTAGGGTACTGGAGAATATTCTAGATATCCGACTCATAGAATACAGATTAAGTGTGAGGCAGCCACTGCGGCTATGAGACTAAAGACGATGGGAAAACCTTGATGGATTTGATGAGGCTTCCGATCGGATACCTTAGACGACACTAGAGGCCGAGTGCGAGGAACTGCTGCCATCGGCACAGTCTTGGATTGACGGAACTATGGTTGCGTCTGAGACACACATTTACATTTGTATTTTATTTTTTTCTAACATCCCCTTCGTGACCAAGCAGCAATCAGCAAACCTGCAAACAACAGAGTTTTCAGCGGTAAGCCTGCTGCTCTGAAATCGCAGAACTACTAATATTCAGCAGACAGGGTTTGCTGTTTTCAGCAAACTATTTTCACTGGGGCAGTTCCCCTGGAATGTGTAATGTAGTTCCTAGTCTCGCAAGCTCGTTTGCTCCATAATTCCTGGGATATCTCAGTGGCTTGGCACCTAGAACTGTTGAATTTTTAACTGTTCAGACATCTCATTGAAAGATCTGCGACAGTTGAAGGCGGTTTTTAAATTCAGAAATACGTTCTTCAAAAATTTAATGGCTTCCTGGCTGTCTCAGGAGATACTTATGTCAGTTGTCGTTATATCTAAGCCATTCCCCCACTTTCTTAATTGCAAGGATCTCTGCTTGATACAAACTTCAGTGCTCGGATAACCTTCTCGATATGACCAGTCCTAGTTTTCCAAAGAACGCCCCAAAACCCAGATGGACGTCTAGTTTGGAACCATCCGTATAAAACTCTATTCCTGACTGTCAGAGAAGACATTTAAGCCAATCGTCGTTATGGCATTCTATCTTAGCCATTCTACTTATTTTACTTTACTTTAAATGCCTATGACAGAACATTTTTTCCACTAACAAAATATAGAATAGCGTTCCAAGCCCCTCGATCTTCTGCGCTCATTCTAAAATCTCTGACACCTAGTATCGAGGTGTCTGCCACCATTTGATCTTTCCATCGGGCTTTTGGTCTTCCCGGTTTGCGTGTACCACGGTGTTTGCCTTCAAAAGACTTCTTTGCTGGAGCTTCTTCATCCATTCTGACAACATGGCCTAGCCAACGCAGCCGTTGTATTTTGATGTGTGTAACTATGCTATCGTCGTCATACAGCTCGTAGTTCATACGTCACCTATATTCTCCATTAACGCAAACTGGTCCATATATTTTACAAAGTATCTTTCTCTCAAATACTCCAAGCACTGCCTCGTCTGCTTTCAACAGTCATTAATCGCAGGGATCTTGGCTTGATACACACTACAGTGGCCGGCCAAACTTCTCGACATGACCTGTCCTAGTTCTTAAGAGTACACGCTTCCAAACTTGACAACCAGGTGGACTTTTGACATGGTTGTCAAGTTTGGAACCTTCCTTATAGAATTCTACGTAACTTCTATTACCAGGGATATCGTAGTTCCAATCGGTCCTATCAGGATAAGTGAAACATTAATTTTTTTAAAAAAGCGGATTAGGCAATATGTAATCCACAATGACTGGAACATCGGACATTGTTTTAAGCAATACACAGTGTCTGTAGCCGTATTATGGCCAAAGAGGAAAAACATTTGGCCTTACAGCAGTGGTGGCAGCAATTTGTCTAGCCACAAGGTCTAGAGGCATTAGGTAGGTGACATTAAACTCAGTGCATCGGATGGTGGCGTCCTCAGTGCGTATGTTATGCCCAACAGTAGATGGTAGACTTTTGAAGAGCCGTCCAACAGACCACCACACTATATAGCATTATAGGTCTGACAACTGCAGTACATACTCAGTCAACGACACGCGGTTTAAACCTCTAACTTTGCCAATGGCTCTCTAGAAGGTGTATAGGGCAAGAGTTGCCTTCTTGCTATTTCCAAAGTATTGGATTTGAAGTTAAATTTCCTGTCCAACGAAACACCCATGTGTTTTGCGCTTTCACTAAATGAAATATTCTCTTCTCTCAAGGAGACTGGTGCCCCTGTATGTATCTTGTATCTCCTGTTGAAAAGAACTACTTCTGTCTTGCACGTATTTACGCCTAGACCACTTTCGGTAGCCGATTTCGTTGTCGCACGCAGAGCTTCCTGAAGTATATCTCTAAAAGTGCTGGGAAATTTTCTCCTTACCCCAAAAGCCATGTCCCACATTGAAAGAACGAGAATTGTAAAAAATATGCCGTGTGATAAGGGGTAGAGATATCTCTTTGAAATTCGAAATGATTAGAGCGGAGTTGTTAGCGAGATCGTGTGCGATATTTCAAGGCGCTAATTTGCCCGGGCGTCTTTGGGCAGGCCTCGGTATTTCAAAAATATGTTGGGGCTGCCAAATCTTCATTTATGGTCCGATTTTCAAAATTCTTGTTTTACACAAAATTCTTACAAAAATATGTATTATTTGTTGACCCCTGTTTGAGATTGGACTTCGTATTTTGCAATTTACGAATACGTTTGTGGTTCGATTTTAATTTTTATACACGATTTCGAGTTGTGACAAAATTTACAACATCTTTGCCGCAACGAGTGTTCACATCTGATTATTCAGATGTGAACAAGTCGTCAGCATACGCGACCACCTTTACACCTTTTACTTCCGCAGACTATAATATATTTTTAATGGCTATATTTCAAAGTAGAGGGGACAGTACTCCTCCTTGAGGTGTTCTCTGCTGATCCATCTATTTAGATCCACAGATTCCAAACCTGCCGTAATGCATCTTTTAGAAAGTGTGTATATGGTAGTGTTGATGCCTAGAAAGTCGAGCTCATTGGTTGTTGTTGTAGCAGTGTTTTTACACTAAGGCGGCAGCCCTTGCCGATGAAGGAATCCATCGGGTCAATCCGGTACGTACAACCGGATGCCATGGGATAGAGCTCATTGGTGATTGACGTCGGTTTTATATTATACAATAGAAAGCACCTTCAGTGTCAAGAAATGCTACATTGTATATTTCCTGACAGCGAAATTTACGACTTAGCCGCCCCTATGTATGTGGGCGGCTAAGTCGTAAAGGGCGATTTCAGCTATATTCATACTGTTGCCAAGACAGGAGACCTCCAGGGACCGTTGCCCTAAGATATGTTCCTATCACCTCTCTAGAGACTTCAACATAAAGGATGACAGACTAATAGGACTAAAATATTTCGCCTATGTGTTGTAGGGCTTTCATGTTTTTCGTGCGAAAATTAACTTTGCGCTCATCCAACCCATAGGTATATACGAAATGCTGATACAAACCGAGTATATTCCACTCTATCGGACAGAGCTTGTAATTCAAACGGTGATACATCATAAAGATCCGGAGATTTAAAATAGTCGAAAATCCGTTACGCCCAAAGGATTTTCGACTTAGACACAGTATTTCCAATAACTTGCCACGAATGCATACCATTGACAAGCTCTTGAGGCGCCACGTTGTCCGTTGTAGTTGTTTCCCGGGAATTGTGTATCAACGTGTAGTTCTAGTGTTTCTTCACTGTACATTGTCCATACATTCTCTGACTTCTGAATATATCCCACAGTACCCATTACTGTGGGATATATTCATGATAGGATCTTACTTAGCCTGGAGGCCACCGTAGCGAAGAGGTTATCATGTCCGACTTTGACGCAGAACGAATGGGTTCGAATCCTGGCAAAAACATCAGAAAAAATATTCAGCGGTGGTAATCCCATCTTTATGCTGGCGATATTTCTGAGGTACTGTACCATTTGGAATGGCAGCCATGTTACAATTTTTTCCCAAAGAGGTGTCGCACTGCGACACGCCATTTTGGACTCGGCTATAAAAAGGAGGTCCCTCTTATTATTATTATTGTGCTTAAACTTGAATCGGCCATCACTCATTGAAATATGAGAAGTTTAATGGAATGTTCAGGGGCCAATATTCATTTGCATCTTCCTAACCCTAAAGGTTAAGAAGGTTGTAGATTTCCACAACGAATTTATTTTATTCTTCCTTAGCTTGCCCTTGTATTTTCTTGGCTCAGATTTATAGACGCCCCAATCGTGTGGTGTCCTAATGGCGTTCACCCTGTTGAAGAGTTTTCTTCAGCCCTTTCATAGACCAACCAGTTCTGCGGTTCACCATGGCAATCGCTGTTTTCACCTTGGCTTGACTCAACGACATGCTGACCCAAGCGAGTCATTCAGGGCCTTCATGCTCCTCTTGACAATTACGTCTATGTCCTCCGAAGTTTCCACTTCCTTTATAGTGTAGAAGGGATAGTCGTACAGAATGCGTGCGAAACTTATCACAATTCGCATTTCTTGTGTTTAGGAATCTGAAACTAATTTAGCGATGATCAGAGAAGTTGTGATCATCCAACACTTCCTAGTCGCATATCCTTCCGCTTATATCCTCCGTTGCAAAGGTAACATCTAATACCTAGAAATCTGTTGATAATTTCGTATTCAAGACTTGGAAGATTTATATCCAAATATGTTCTTATCTGGACCAATGATAATTTAAGGGCCCAGAACCCTTAATCGGGAAATCGGTCTACATCTGAGGCATGGTTAGCTTACAATCTGAGGCATGGTTAGCTTAGGTTAGGTTCAAGATGAAGTCTGCCATCAGACTCACACGTTTTCGTCCATTGTGATAACACAGGAGCAGAAGAAGGAAGATGCGTTCCCACCGTTGAACCATCCATATCGCCTTAAAAAGCCCAATAACTTGCGAATGTTCACATCCGCTAAATCAGGCAGGTTCTCAAAGAAATGAGAACCTAATGTGGAACTTCTTCTGACTGCTAGTGCGGCACACACACGCAGAAGGTGTTCTATAGCCTCTTCTTCTTCGATGTCCTCACAGTTTCTGCAAAAGTCGTTGCTGGCAACCTTCTGTCTCTCAACATGTTTTCCAATTAAACAGTGACCTGTCATGACGGACACAATGACTGAATCGTCTCTTCTAGCCAATGACAGCAACGCGGTAGACCTCTTCAAGTATAGATTAGGTGACGTAGTTTGGGAATGCCCCCTCTTTGTGACCATCTATCATTCGTTGTCCTTCGTGCCAGGTCCTGAAAATTTAGCTTACATGTCACTAGAGGCATACCCACAGATTCTAGTATCCGTGGAATGTGTAGGAGTCGTCCGCTTTACAATTCACTGGGATATCTCTGAGGCATACTAGACACTGATGTCAAAAGGTCGAGTAAGACACTCCGTATCAAATTTTAACGAAATCGGACAAATAATGAGCTTTTTAAGGGCCCAAGAATCTTTATCGGAAAAAAAATTTAGATGAGGGCTACATCCAGTCAATATAGCCTATCTTGGATTCGGGCAGTACTTGACATAGACTTTCTGTAATTCAAAGCAAAATGTGTACATGTATCATCTGGCCACACTGAAGACCGCATTTCTTTTGTGTACAACATCTAATTTTAGATCAGTACAAACAATATTTTTATTTTCTTCTTTTTATCGATTTCAATTTTTAACCTTATTTTGCTCAAACAAGCAAGCATGTTTTTTTTTTCTTTTATGCTGCAACAGTATTGTGCTTGACGAGCCCAGAATGACAATAGGAACCCCTGCAGCAGAGTAGCAGCAGCAGCAGCAGCTGCAGCTAGCTGCCACAGCGGCAAGTGCCATGACATACAGAACCATAGATAGGCATGTTAATGGCACTCATACGAGACGAGACAAAAGTTCGAGTTGCTCTTACGAGCGTAACCTCATCGGTGTACGATGTGATGGGTAGCCGCCCTCACAGTGATGTGACGCTATGGTTTTATCGTCACCAATCGAACCACCCATTTGCAACGACCAAAACACGGTTATCAACTTTATTACAAACTTTGCACTCATAGGCAGCATTACAAGAATCCAATGTGTGTGTGTGTAAGAAGAGAATTTTTCTCTATAAGGTGTATGAGAGAGAGAGAGAGAGAGACTCCAAACGTTTCTCTATTTAGTACCAGAGAAGACATAGACTTTCTCTCCCACTGGAATTAAATGTGCAATACTCATACTATTTATTTTACTCTCTTTCGCTCTCCTGCTCTTTATTCACATCTTCCAGCACTTGTTTTAGTGAGCTCTGTTTGCTCTGGTGTGTAATATGTAGTCAGGTGTGGTGAATAATTCACGAGCTCCCCCAAATATTTGCCGTTGTTCGTTCGTGTTGCCACAATATGATGATGACTTCCTGTTCGTTTGGGTTGTAGCCAGTTGGGTGGCAGTTTGGGTGGTTGCTATATGCATTCTTTCACAAAGAGATGCCGTTGTTCTTTGCTTCTTGGGGGTATGGTAAGTTGCTTACGTTGTGGTTAATATTGTTTTTTTTTTTTTTTGTTGCTGTTCTTGGTTCGTTGCGGTCTAGTTCGAAGCGTAAAGCTTACCTTACATTGTTTTGTTTTCATTTCGAGGGGCTTGTTGTATCCCCCCCTGCTGTTCATTAATTCTGACTACTGCCATTGCGGCTGCTGCTACTGGCCTGGGTGTCCCTGTCCACTTCCTTATGTTGCTGTTGGTTTTTGTTTTTTTTTTTTTGAGACACCCTTACGAAATGTGTGACAATTTGTGGTCTCCGGTTGTGTCATGGCATGCTAATGCATCCCCTTATCAATGTCTTTTGCGTGTTTTTTTTTGGTTCGGTGCTGCAGTCACGCTTTTACATTGGGGGTGGGTTACCAGGTGGAGGAACCCTTTACTTTGAAAATTGACAGTCAAAAATAAAATAACCAAATGAAATAAAATAGAAAAACAACCATAACTATGCATGAGAGTTATGTCCCTTTGGTATTGGTTTTTTTTTCTTCATGGGTATAGGTAGCTGCTAAATTTCAACCTCAACAGTTTTGCTAAATTTATTGGCTTTTCTTTTCGACTAGAGCTTTGGAATTTCCTGACCTCTCATTTTGGCGGGAAATAATTACAGCATAGGAAAATAATAAATTCCATTTTGTTTTGTGCTTCTGTACTTACATAGGTAATCGGATGATATATCACTTGTTTGACCATATGTAGAGGTGGTGAACTATGACAGGACAATGAAAAATTGCCAATTGTTTTGTAGCTAAGAACCCACATTGTAGTTATTTTGAAAATATCTAACAAAAATATGCATATGAAATATACCAGAAAAATAGGTAAAAAATTTTAGGTGGGGGTTAAGTTTATAAGATGGGTGCTAAATGTTATCAACAGGGTATATATGCATATACATTTACAGTTAATAAAGGGTGATTTTTTTGAGGTTAGGATTTTCATGCATTAGTATTTGACAGATCACGTGGGATTTCAGACATGGTGTCAAAGAGAAAGATGCTCAGTATGCTTTGACATTTCATCATGAATAGACTTACTAACGAGCAACGCTTGCAAATCATTGAATTTTATTACCAAAATCAGTGTTCGGTTCGAAATGTGTTCATTCATGTGTTCAGCGATGAGGCTCATTTCTGGTTTAATGGCTACGTAAATAAGCAAAATTGCCGCATTTGGAGTGAAGAGCAACCAGAAGCCGTTCAAGAACTGCCCATGCATCCCGAAAAATGCACTGTTTGGTGTGGTTTGTACGCTGGTGGAATCATTGGACCGTATTTTTTCAAAGATGCTGTTGGACGCAACGTTACGGTGAATGAACACATTTCGAACCGAACACTGATTTTGGTAATAAAATTCAATGATTTGCAAGCGTTGCTCGTTAGTAAGTCTATTCATGATGAAATGTCAAAGCATACTGAGCATCTTTCTCTTTGACACCATGTCTGAAATCCCACGTGATCTGTCAAATACTAATGCATGAAAATCCTAACCTCAAAAAATCACCCTTTCTCAAATACTTAAAACTTGGATTTTTTTTGACAAATGCCTTAAGCATCTAACAAGAGGTAGCTGTTGTTGTAGCTAAGATAGTTAATAAACCGTCGATTTCCCAAAACCGGGTTTCGAAATATTCGAAAATTGAGCTTTTTCAAAAAACCGGTTTAAGTTTTTGAAATTTTTATAACACCGGTTAGACCAAGTAGACTCAAAAACGGTTGAACCGATTTCCAAGAAACATTCACAGAAGGTAGAAATTGCCCCCCCGGTGAAAATAGGATGTCTCACTTTGTGATATCCTCGAGGAGCGGACCTTCACTCTCGCCACACCCCCAAAAACGGATCAAACTTAACATGTTTTCCGATTGGGGTAAATGGATATCAAATAAAAAGTAGATTACAAAACTAACATCCCCTCGCCAAAAAAAAAAAACCAAATGCCCTAAATGGACATGTACACTGAACGGAACAATATGCACAATACGAAATTTATATACAAATGTGGGCCAATTTCCTGGGTGAGGTCTCCACACGAAAACTATGCCCAAATGGACATGATACTAAACGGAACAGTTTGGGATTCTTATGAAAGGTATTTGGTTTGGGAATTAATTACGAATAATTTTAAAATTTTGGGCCGCAAACACTTAAGTGTGTGGCGAAGTACACCGGACCAGCTAGAAACCCCTTTAAATTTGTCTTAAAAAGTCTTGAGTTGAAGTCAAAAGTCGCTAGGATGTCCTTTTTCAGTTTCTAAAACAATATTGATTACTTTCTTACTTATTTTACTTTAATTGGTTATGACAGAATATTTGTTCCACTAGCCGAACGTAGAATGGCGTTCCAAGCGCCTCCATCTTCTGCGCCCATTCTAAAATCTCAGACACCTAGTTCCGAGGTGTCTCCCACAACTTGATCTTTTGGTATTCCCGGTTTGCGCGTACCTCCGTGTTCGCCTTCAAAAGACTTCTTTGCTGGAGCTTCTTCATCCATTCTGACAACATGGCCTAGCCAATGCAGCCCTTGTATTTTGATGCGTGTAGCTATGCTATCCTCGTCATACAGCCCATACAGCTCGTGGTTCATAAGTCATTCATATTCTCCATTATCGCAAACTGGTCCATATATTTTACGAAGAATCTTTCTCTCAAATACTCCAAGTACTGCCTCATCTGCTTTCACAAGTACCCATGCCTCAGAACCATATCGCAATACGGATAGTATCAGTGTCTAGTATAATGTAATCTTCTTCTGTCGAGAGGTGGCCTTGTTTCTAAACTGCTTACTTAGTCCAAAGTAGCATCTGTTTGTCAGCATTATTCTCAAAACTGGTGTCATTCGTTTCGGTTACGGCGGTACCGAGGCAGATAAACTTACTATCTCAAAGTTGTGGTTCCCAACTTTCTCAATTTTCTTTAACTGCTCGGTTGCTCGGTTTAGGAGTTGAAACCATCCATTTCGTCTTATCTCCATTTACTGTCAGACTCATTTTCTCTGACTCTCTTTCGATTCTTTCAAAGGCAGCAGTTACTACTTCATGTGACCGACCTATGATGTCGATATCGTCGGCATAGCCGAGTAGCATGTGCTCTCTTGTGATTAGTGTGCCATATCTATTCACATCTGCATCTCGTATAATCTTCTCCAGCAGGATATTAAAGAGATCACACGATAGGCTGTCTCCTTGTCTGAAACCTCGTTTGGTATTAAATGGTTCGGAGAGATTCTTTCCTATTCTCCAGCAGTCTTATTAATTTTTCAGGGATACCAAACTCAGACATGGCTTGAAATACCTTTGAACGTAAAGGAGTATCGAAAGTGGTATTATTGTCAACAAAGAAATGGTGGGTGTTGATTTGTTCTTCTCGGGTCTTTTCCACTATTCGGCGTTGTGTGAATATCTGGTCTAGGGTGGATTGACTAGGTCTAAAGCCGCATTGATAGGGCCAATTGTCTCATTGACTTTAGGTTTTAATTTTTCATACAGTACGCTCGAGAGTATCTTGTATGCGATGGGGAAGAGACTTATTCCTCTGTAGTTGGCACATTCCGTCTTGTCTCCTTTCTTTTGTACGGGATATACTATGCTGAGGTTCCAATCATCGGGTATGCGTTCTTCTAGTCAGATTGCGCAGACAAGCTGATGCATGCGCCTTATCAGCGTGTCGCCTCCGGTCTTATATAGTTCAGCGGGTAACCCGTCGGCTCCTGCTGCCTTGTTGTTCTTTAGTCGAGTCACTGCTACTTGGACCTCATTCTGACAAGGAGGTAAACATTCTATAACATCATCATTGATTGGTTATGCGGGGACAAAATTTTGATAAATTTTATAAATTTTTTTAAAACATTTCCTCTATAGGCCAAACTCAAGGGAAATATTTTTAAAAGACAAAATTTTTTTGAAATAACAGTGATAAGTATCACAAAATATGATTACAAATGAACCATTAGTAAGAAACCGGTTATTGTGGGCAATCACCCGGTTTACAAAAAACCCGAAAAATGGCAATTTTCAAGAAACCCATTCAAATATTCAGCTAAAAAACCGACACGATCACCCTAGTTGTAGTCACATACAAAGAAGCGGGGGCTGCTATCCTTGGCTAGCTCCCCTTGAGGCGGTTCGATCGTTACGGTGCTGAATGCGAATGCTATGCTATGTTCCTTCACCATTCGTTGTATGCCGGATTTTCTCAGTGATGTACCAACTAAAAACCCAAGTTATCATTTACAAGGAAATCAAACCACATTGGCCCTGATTCTGCAAAACTTTAGGACGGAGGCTTGTCAAAACCGCGATTTTACTCAATCTTCAATACCTCGTACAGTAGAATGGGAAAAGAAAAAAAGTGAAGAAACTGTCGTTATTATATCTATTTCCAGATGAACTTAATGATCGAAGATTTCTATGAAATGGAAAATGAAAGCCATGGGTGATACACCACACTGTCGTACTAGGCAGGTTTCAATCCCTTGGTAAGAGGAACAACAACAGAAATCTTTAAGTGTGAGAGTCTTCACCGGTCGTACATTGGTAAGTTGTTTTTATCTTGAATGTACCTCTACGAAAGAATGGCAGAGGTTTCCGAACAGATAGCTGAGATGATCCTTGTAGAGGTCGAGTGCGAGGCATTGTTACCAAAGGCACAGACCTGGATTGACGGAACTCTGGTATTGCCATCTGGAAGATCACAAAAAATTAAAGCTATATGGCTGATATCTGTTTAAGACTTCCTAACCATAATACGGTCCTGCAGGCTGAGATCCGGGCATTTACATAATGCGAGAGGTGGTGTAACACTACACCACACGCAATGACGTCGAGTGTAAACATCTCAACGGACAGTAAACTGGCGATCAGGGCGATAACAACCAGGACACGAACAGTCTTGGAGTGTAAGAAGGACATTAAAGCCTTAACTGAGAATGGCACGATCCGCATAGTTTGGGTTGGCGGGCCATAAAGGGGGAAGGGGTAATGAAAGAGCAGACGATTTGCTAGTCGAGCTCGAGTGCGAGGACTGCTGTCAATAGCTTTTGATATCATAACGGGACACATAGGACTATGAACTTATTTATGCAAAATCGTTGCGGCAAGTGATGGCATGTGTAGGACATGTGGGGAAGATAATGAGACGTTGGAGCATTCCTATGTCATTGCACGGCTTTCGCGGCTAAAAGACACCAGTTCTTAGGTGGGGACACCATACCAGACATGAATACCCTTAGGGGAGTGGTATGGAAAACAATCAAACAGCCAAGCAGCCATTAAATCCCTGGAGAACGTATATCTGAACACAAAAATCGCCCTCGACTGTCGCAGATTTCTCAACGAGATGGCTGAACTGTTCAAAATTCACCTGTTCTGGGAGCCGGATCACAGAGATATCCCAGGGAATTGTAAAGTGGACGACCTTGCGAGGCTAGGAACTACCTCACACATTCCAAGGAAACTGGAATCTGTGTCTGTGCGACATGTAAGCTAAGTTTTAAACATCTTCCTTCTTCTGTTCTTGTGGTATCACAATGGACGAAAACGTCTAAGTGAGTCTGATGGCAGACTGCCACTTAAACCTAACCTAACTAACCTTACCAAAAAACGTAAAAATAACACTTTTTCATATTTTTTGATTTCCAAGCTGTATAAGTTTTAACTGAATAATCAGATGTTGACACTGTTTGCGTAAAATGAAAATCGTACCACAAACGCATTCATAAATAGCAAAATACGAAGGCAATCTCGGTCATAATTTCAACAAATAAAAATTTAAATTTAAACTCCGCGGAACTAAAGGATACATTGTACACCGTAAACGGACTTTTTGTAGGGATTTTTAAGCTCTAACCACAAAGGAAGATTTGGCAGCCCGAACAATTTTTCGAAATGCCAAGTTGATTTACTTTAGGAGCATGCCAAGAGGTGCCCGGCCAACCCAGGGCCTTGATCATTCCAAATTTCAAAAAAAAAATATCTTTACCCGTTCTCATACGGCGAATTTTTTTCGTTTTTTTCGATTTTCTCCCACTGTGCGCCACCGCTTTAACTGCCCAGCCAGACCCACTCGATTCAGACCCAGATCCCTCTGGACGCAAACCAATTAGTCCTGGATCTGGATACTCAAGGCCACCGTAGCGCAGAGGTTAGCATGTCCGTCTATGACGCTGAACGCCTGGGTTCGAATCCTGGCAGGAACATCAGAAAAATTTTTCAGCTGTGGTTATCCCCTCCTAATGCTGGCGACATTTGTGAGGGAGGTATTTTGCCATGTAAAAACTTCTCCCCAAAGAGGTGTCGCTCTGCGGCACGCATTTCGGACTCGGCTATAAAAAGGAGGCCCCTTATCATTGAGCTTTAAATTGAATCGGACAGCACTCATTGATTTGTAAGAAGTTTGCCCCAGTTCCTCAATGGAATGTTCATAGGCAAATTTGCATTTTGATACTCAACAGAATCTAGTAGATGAAAGATTTAACACAACACACTACTACAAGAACCTACTGATCGTATGAAATGTGTCCCTCCAAGCTGATAGGTTGGCAGCTGAACAATTTCATACCGGAGAAGACAGGTTAAGAGACGTTTGAATCAGTCCGTCCACGTAATTTGGCTAGAAGAAAGCATACTGATAATTGGATCCTCAGAACATTAGGTCTCGTACGCACGAAAGGAAACAAGGAAATATGCGCCAACTACAATATATAGGAATAAGAGATTAAAATCTAAAGTCAACGGGATAATTGTTAAGTCTCATTGATAGAGACCTGGTAAATTCTATATAGGTACGATATTCATGCTACGATAAATCCTGAAAAAGACCCAAGAGTAACAAATGTAACCTGCTTTCGACACCAATATATTTTCAAACAAGAGTAACCCGCTTTCGACATCCCTATATTTTCAAATGTATTTCACTGTGCGGCATGACGCTGAACAAGGCATCTTCGTAGAGAATTGCTAAAAGGCTAAAAGCTTCAAAAATGTTTCCAGCAAGGAAGGATAACCATCGCTTAACAAATGTTTGGATATACTCGCCAAGATTTGAACTCAGACGTTCATCGTCCTGAAAAAGACTAAAGAGTAACAAATGACAGCCCGCTTTCAACACCCCTATACTTTAAAATGTATTTCACTGTGCGGCATGACGCTGAACAAGGCATCTTCGTAGAGAATTGTTAAAAGGCTAAAAGCTTCATCAACCATCGCTTAAAAAATGTTTTGATATTCTCGCCAGGATTTGAACTTAGCCATTCAGCGTCATGCTAATCCATGACTTACTTGAACTACTATCAATCTTTTAACCATCATTACTAATACGATGAAATTTTTCTTATAGTGATTCTAATTTCCTTCTCTTCAGATGGTGTGTCTGTGTGTGTGTTGAAGTGAAGTAAGTAGTGATTCAAACACCTTTTGCAAAACCCTGAAACTGCAGTAATTTGTCAAGATTTCTGTTTTCCGCTGTGCATTTCGTTTTAGTTTTTGACAAGCGAAACGAAGCCACCATAAAATCTTACTTCCGTGATAAATGTTCTATAAAACACACATGCACACACACACACACCACGATACATTGAAATAAGAAACCTATCGTGGGTGCTGCTACAATTTATTGGGGTTAGAGTTTTCACAATTTCCATGTGATAATTGCCCAATTCCAATGAAATGTTAGTTTTAGAAAAACTAAACTGAATTATTTATGCACACACAGCCCAACTTCCAACTCCCGGCGCCCAGCTCTTCCTCACAGAGCACGACAGCAACACATTTCACAGTGACGAATGACAGCCTCATCGTTTGGCGGCTATATGGACATGGTTTACCATACAAACGCAAACACACACACACACTCACACAGGCAGCAAACACAGTCAGACACACTCGTGTCTACGGCACGGTTGGGAACTGAAAAGCAATTGATAACGTGTTAAGGAAATTGGTACAAAGTCGATTCCGTCATCGATAACTTTAGACAACGACACGACATTGCATGTCGTTGGGCCGTAACAGCCCACAACAGCCTTTGGCTGCTGTCACAATAACCCGCAAAACTACGACAACCTACCAAAAACAAACAAACCAACCAAAACCAAAAAAAAGAGCAGCTTCAAAGCTATTCAATCGTCAGACAGCCATCTAGCCAGACTGACTAGCCAGAGGGACAGTGGGTTGGGAAAGGAAAAGAAGGAATTTCTGTGAAAATTGATTTTCCAAAAAAAAAAAACATGAAAAAAAGCTTTGATTACAAAATTTCTAATAATTTTAAGATGAAAAGTCCTAAAAAAATGCAAGTCTTGGGTTTCTGATTTATAAAAAAAAAATAATAATCGTTTGGAGCTTTAAACGGATATATAATCCTTTTAGGTAGGAAGTTTAGGTCTAAGGATGCGAAACGATTTTGAGAAAAAAGTGGATTTTTAAAAACTTGATAATTTTACAACACTAGCTGGACCGGGCCCACTGCCTTGCGCTCTGTTTCACTCTCTAAAATCTTTTATTTGAGTCCTATATTTTCATGGTTGGTAAATTTGTCTTGTTTTTCGGACTTTTTGGAGGCGAAACGGCCTCCTAGACATTTCGACCTGAGTTTGGATATACAATTCGTGCTCTACTTCCAAAAAGCTTTTCTTAGCCCCATATTGCCATGGTCGCTAAGCATGTCCGGTTTGGTGGGTGTTTTAGGGGTGGAATGGCCAGCCAGATACTTGGTCCTGGAAATGGATACCAATTCCATGCTCCATTCCCAATTATTTTTCATTTGAGCCCAATTTTGCCATGGTCGATGAATATGTCTGGTATTTTCACCACAGTACCATTCTTCATGAACTGTCAACATTTCAGGAAAATTGGGAAATTTAAAATTTCTTGAAATTTTGACAGCGGGAAGACCAAATCAATGTGTCCTAGGAAGACCAAACAAGCCCTCCTTCTATGGAGATTCCAGACAGTATTCTGCGCAGGTAGTCAAAGTCGGAACAGATACGAAGGAAACGCGTACGGCCCCTGAGTCACGCCACAGCCATCTGGGAAGGGAAAGATGGTCGATGAAAAGGAAAGGGGCCGCCCTCTGATGCCTTAGTGGCCAGCAAAAACACAACAGAGACGAGCTGACATATAAAGTCATCGATATTAGGAATGCATCCGGTATTAGTCCACCCGATCATCGGTCTCAAGTGGTGGATCTGGATAACGAGCGGATTTTCGACCATATGTTGAACTCTAAAGAGGGTCCACCCATGCAAATTATGAGCTGAAAGAAAAGAGGGGACATTTGAAGAACATGTTGATACTGTCAAAGTTCGTTGGAAGCATCCACACTACATGGCAGGGCGCAATGTTTGACCTGGTGAGAACAATGAAAATCCCCCCGCTCACAAAGGCGACGTTCGTCATCAAAGGAAGGGGTAGCAAATTCGCGACAAAAAGCATGGTGAAAGCCTTAAACAAGAAAAACCATGGTTTAGTCGCAGAGAAATGGGAGGTCTTCCCCAGGGAGGAGGAGGAGGAAGAAACTCTCTTTGTGTGTGGTTGACCAAGTCTACAAGACAAGTAAGGCTAGCACTAAAAGCATGGCATTCTAGCCGTCTATGGCTAGTCAATATTGGGAAGACTAGAATAGGCAAAGATATTCATATGGAGACATCATGCCCTGCGGTGGCAGTTGAATCAATACCGCCTAATGTACAGGGAGGGGGCAACTTCGATACCATCACCGTCTTTTTCAATATAGCGAAGTCTATGATAAGCAAAGATCTTAATATTGGCGGCGCCAAAATTCGGAAGACTACTTAGAGGAAGACTTGGGCAAGATACTTTGAAATGTGCCTCCTGAATGCATTTATGCGAACAGGTCGAGAGCGGTGTTATAGCAATGATAAGTTTCTCTCAAAAGCACATGTCCAAACTGAAATGTTAGTAGACGACATGGGACTGAGAGAAAAGACAACGAAGGACATTTTGAGACTTTTGATAAAAACAGACTTTCCACAGGATACGACGGGACTCACGAAGAAACCGGAATCTTAGAACAATGCGGTAGATCGCGCTTATAATTACAGAATTTATGGTAAAGGAAGGTTTGAGAAGCCTCTAACAGTTTAACTCAACCGGACCGGATGGAATATATCCGGCGTTACTACAAAATAGTGGCCTCATCTGGCCACTAATTTCACAACGTACCTAGAAGTTGTATATACTCCGAAAGCTTGACAGGAGGCAAAGGTGGAGTTTATAATCCAAGCCCGGTAAGGCAAGCTATGCAGCACCGAAAGCCTACAGACTCATAAGCCTTACGTCCTTTCTACTCAAAACTATGGAACGTATTATGGATACCATGACAAAGAGTAGGACATCTAATAAACTGCTGAAATGCAAACAGCACGCTTTTGTTAAGGGAAGGTCGGTGGGGACTGCCCTGCAAGATGTTGTGAATAAATTAGAAGAATCCTTCGATCTCAAGAAGTACACATTTGAGGTGTACATTAAAATCGAAGGGGTTTTAAACAAAGTGCAGGCCGACACACTGATCTAATCCTTAGACCAGTACCGGGTGGACCCGGTCCTTAGTGACTGGATAAATCATATGCTAAGGAACAGGTGGATAAAATATGGGACTCATGACATAAATATAAGGGAGAAAGTGGCGCAAGGCTCGACACAGGGGGCATTTTATCAGCACTCCTATGGGTGACCTATTGACCTATTAGGGGTCCTGACTGAGGAGGGATTTGAACCCGTCTGCTATGCAGACGATGTTTTAATACTTCTTCGCGGTACGGATCTGAACCAGCTATGCAGAAGCCCCGAAAGGGTATTGCAGTTAAAATACTACTGGGCTAGACCCAGGGTTCTCAATCTTAACCCAGAGAAGACTAAAAAGACGGAGGTGGCCTATTTGACGCACAACGTTTCCTCAACAGAACGATTTCGATATCTGACAGAGTCATATACTTAGGGGAGATCTTGGACAGGAAACTTAATTGGAAGTGTCAAATTCCGCAGCGTAAAGAGTGGCCTCACAGATGTTGGGCACAATGCAGACGGCCCGTAGGCTCGAAATGGGTCCTGAATCCGAGTGTAGTCCACTGGCTCTACAGGAGCGTGATTATACCAATACTTACTTACGCCTTAATATTCAACTATGATGGAGAAAAACTGCAATAAAATAATACAGCAGGTTCAGAGAATATGTAGTCTTGACATAGGCGGAGCGATGAGGACCACGTTCACTAGGCCACTTTAGACTATTCTAGATATGGGTCGACCATTGATATACAGATTAAGTGTGAGACAGCCACTGCGGCTATGTGATTCAAGGTGATGGAAGAGTGGGTAGAGGATACCATCGCGGTATAATCGAGGCGACATTGGGAATGCTTGAAGGAATGGAAAAGGTTTCCGATCGGATACCTGAGACGACACTGGAGATCGCGTGCGAGACACTGCTGCCAGATGCACAGTCTTCGATTGACGGAACTCTGGTATTGCCATCTAGAATGTAATGCCTCGCAGAAGGATCACAGCTGGAGGATAGAGTGGGCCTGGGCGCCTACATTGAGAACCCAGCGAGTGAGATCTGTTTTCGGCTTCCCGACCATAATACGGTCCTGCAGGCGAAGATCTGGGCGATCACGAAATGGGTGAGGTGGTGTGGTGTTAACGCGAGGACGTTGAGTGTAAACATTTTTACGGACAGTAAACTGGCCATCAGGGCAATAACAACCAAGACGATAAGGTCACGAACAGTCTTGGAGTGTGAGAAGGAGATTAACGCCTTCTCTGAGGATGGTACAATCCGCATTGTTGGGATGGCGGGCCATAGAGGAGTAATGGGGAATGAAAGAGTAGACGATTTGGCCGTGAAGGCCTGAGGACTACCGTCAATAGACTTAGTTAATCCAAAGCCTTTCGGGCGATGCAGTCCGTGTTAAGGGTGTGAGCGACAACACTGTGGAACAGTGAAACTGACGGTAGGACGATGAAAATCCTATGGGGAGATCCGGGTCGTTAAAAGAAGATGCTATTACTGAAAGGAAGTAAGAAAGAGATCAGTATGACTTTCGGATTTACCAGCTCACTTAGGCTAAATAGGTGAGGCAAAATAGGTGAGGCAAGGGATAGCATGTGTAGGGCATGTGGGGAAGATGATGAGGCGTTGAAGGTTTCGCGGCTAACAGAGTACTACCCAAAAATAAAAGTGGACCGATCGGTACAATATGGGATTCAAATGAAAGATATTCAAGAGTAGAGTACGAATTTCGTAATTAAAGATGGGTCCAAGGGCGTGGGGGCCGCCCCGGCCCCAAAACCCCCTTAAGATTGGTTTATTTGACGATCATGACAATATGGGACTCAAATGAAAGGTATTCGTTAGTAGATTACGAATATGGTCAGGAAGTAGGAATAGGCTTTATAATTTATTGATAACGAAAGGCGGCAGACCCTCCACAGTTACCCCCAAAAACACCACCCAAAATCAAAAGTGGATCGATAACGACAATATGGGTATCAAATGAAAACTATGCGCGAGTAGATAACGAATCTGGCATACAAATTCATGTCGAAGTATAGGGGGTCACCCCACTACCACAAAAACGCCCAAAATGGGCACATTAGTCAATCACGGATACAAGGGACTCGGTTTGTTTGTTCCGTATAGACTGAAAAACGGCAGAACCGATTTTCTCGAAATTTTCGCATATGGTGTAGGTTGGTCTGGAAGGAAACATAGGCTATAAAATTTTTCGGTATCGGAAGGGGGACGGACTCTCCCCCTTATGCCTAAAACACAACCCAAAATCAAATGTGGATCGATCGGGAAAATATAGGTATCAAATGAAAGGTATTGAAGAGTAGAATGCGAATATGGTATTAAAATTCCAGTCTAAGTATCCATCGGGCCACCCCATCCCCAAAACTCCCACAAACAGACATATTGGACTTTCATTTCAATATGGGGCTCAAATGAAAGGTATTTTTATAGCCGAGTCCGAACAGCGTCCCGCAGCGCGACTCCTTTTTGGCAAAAATTTTTTAAATGACCATGCATGGCATTGTACGTCGCAAATGTATCCAACATTAAGAGGGGATAAACACCGCTTTGTCCGATGGGATAAACACCGCTTTGTCCGAGGGGATAAACATTGCTTTGTCGCCATAATTCGAACGCGTTCAGCGTCATAGGCTACAATGGCACGAATTCGATATCCGCATTCAGGGCAAAGTGTCTCCACCCTAAAAAGATATTAGAGAGTTAAAGAAAGCGCAGTGGAGGGGGCCCGGTTCGGCTAGTTTTCTTTAAAAATTAAATTTTAAAGGAAATGTGAAATTGAAAAAAATCTTAGTTCCACAAAATTTTGAAATAAATTAAATTCTGACAATTTTAGATAAAAATGGATGAAAACGTCTAAGTGAGTCTAATGGCAGACTGACACTTAAACCTAGCATAGATGAAAATAAATTTGTCCATAAAATTGAATTTTTGCCAAAAAATTCTATGGAATTTAATATCAAATTTCGAGTCACATATAGATTGGCAAGTCCATATTCCCATGTTTACCCGATAAATTCCCAATTGGTTTGTGTGTGTGTGTGTGCGGCTTAAAAAGCCTAAACCAACAAGCTTTTGTGGTAAATTTGTTTTTATATGGTTTTACTACTTAAACACATAAATTCAAATTATTCATGCACTTCGTATTCCACCCCACCTCTCGCCAGCCCACTTTGGATAATAATAGTTTGTTTGAGGTAGGCATAGATAGGGGGCGTTAGGGAGCAACGAGCAACTTTGTTATGGTATCAAACCCCCCATTGGGAAATGAGAAAAATAACACCAAAGCCATAATCATGAGCCGCCTGCCCTCCATTTCCACTACCACTACCTCTACTGGCAGCGCGATGGGTCATTGTTTTGTGGTCAATTGTTGTTGCGGCTGCAAGTAAAACAAAACAAAACTGCACTTTACTCATGCTGTGGAAGTGGCATTAGCAGTGGGACTGCAACTGAATGGTTGGCCTGTGCAGTTAAAGTGCCTGCAATCGTCCATTCACATTCATTCATAAAGATTTCGATCTCAAGAGGAGTAGCTGCTATGAAACAAAAGGCTAATGGGTGGTGGTCAGAGCTGCGCACTGCAGTTATGGCTAGAGGAGTTGCTGCTGAAGTATTGGAGCATAGCGTGATGTTGCATGCAAGCAATGATGCAGCCAGTCACTACTGCAGGTGTTGGCTAACAACATATTTTGCTATACTTATGCAAACAAGGAGCGTGGTTTAGTGTGTGCGATGTGTGGAACAATGTTGCCTATGGAGGAAACATTTTTGAAAATATTTACAAAATCCACAAACATTAAAGAGCATAAACATTAAACACAAAAAAAAGTTAGGAAAAAATTTAATTCTCTTTGAAATTTTATGAAAAATTCATTTTCATAAAAATAAAATTTCGACAAAATTTTTCAAGTTTGGAGAAATTTTTTTAAAAATATAATTTTTACAATATTTCCTGTATAAATAAAAATTTGGGGAAATTTTCTTAAAACTATTTCTCAACAAAATTTACGATAAAAATCACATTTTCGACGAAATTTTCTAAGAAAAATTAAATTTCTACGAAATTTTTTATAAAAATAAAATTTCGACAAAATTTTCCATAAAAATAAAATTTCGACAAAATTTTCTACAAAAATAAATTTCGACGAAATTTTCTATAAAAATAACATTTCGACGAAATTTTCTATAAAAATAAAATTTCGACGAAATTTTCTATAAAAAAAAAATTTTGACGAAATTTTCTATAAAAATAAAATTTAACAAAATTTTCTATAAAAATAAAATTTAACAAAATTTTCTATAAAAATAAAATTTCGACGAAATTTTCCATAAATATTAAATTTTGACGAAATTTTCTAGAAAAATAAAATTTTGACGAAATTTTCTAGAAAAATAAAATTTCGACGAAATTTTCTATAAAAAAAAATTTCGACGAAATTTTCTATAAAAATAAAATTTCGACGAAATTTTCTATAAAAATAAAATTTCGACGAAAATTTCTATAAAACTATAATTTCGACGAAATTTTCTATAAAAATAAAACTTTGGCAAAATTTTCTATAAAAATAAAATTTGACGAAATTTTTTATAAAAATAAAACTTCGGCAAAATTTTCTATAAAAATAAAATTTCGACGAAATTTTCTATAAAAATAAAGTTTTGACGAAATATTCTACAAAAATAAAATTTCGCAAAATTTTCTATAAAAATAAAATTTCGACGAAATTTTCTTTAAAAATTAAGTTTTGACGAAATATTCTACAAAAATAAAATTTCGTAGATAAATGTTCTGTGTAATTTTTACAAAATTTACGATAAAAAATATTAAACTCAGGATTTCATGATGGGCTACACATTCAACCTAAACCATTAACACTATCTGTTCTAATAATACACACTTTTGCTTTTGAAATTTGTTGAAACTGAAAATTTTAACAGCACGAAAACGGTACGTTAAATTTTAATTTTACTGAATTCTTTTGTCCGTTTACGGTCGACAGACGTTCGGTAATCGTTTACATGTATATTCATAAGGCAAAACAAAACAGCTGACACTCTTTTCCACATTTACGGCATGTTTACGAGAGCATAATCAGACCTTAACACTTTTTTGTTCAAAAGTTTAACATGGTTTAATTACGAAGAACTGTCGCCACCGCACCAAATATATATACCGGCTAATTAGTTCGTTAGCACAAAAAATCGTTTAATATGGCCATTTGATTAAATCAAAAAAAGACTAAATTATGACTATTTAATAAGTAGTCATATTGTCGTTTATAAACCACAAGTACCACATGATAATGAATTTTATAGGCGATAAGCAACTCCATGCGAGTAGCACTAGATTAGCGCCATCTTTTGGCTGTTTACAATTGGATTAACTGAATGGGTACGCCAGCACGAACAGAGAGAGGGCAGAGTGGTCAAAATTGATCATATAGCAATTATCTCTGTTATGACAACCAATCGGTCCTTAAAACGAAGGAAATAAAAATATACGAATTTCGGTGCGGTTGTTTGCGGTATTATTTTTTTAACTTTCCCATGCTAAGACGGGCCTATCATTGCCATAGATAAAAATTGATACAAATACAAAAAATTTCAATAGAATAAAAAATTTAGGACAAACATATGATTAGTTAAAATGTTGTCCACATTTTCGAGTAAAATTTTTGTCAAAATTTTTGGTCATAAAGGCGCAGCTAGTCTATTATAAAAAATTGAAGTGTTGCGCTTTATTTGTTTGTTTGTGCCGCAAAGACTCAAAAACGGCTTAACCCATTTTCATGAAAATTTCACAGATGGTAGAGTTTAGTCCTCCGGTGAAAATATGATACTTCATTTTGTGATATCCGCGCGGGGGCGGACATTTTCCCTAACAATTTTCCAAAACGCCAGATCTCAGAGATGCATCGATTAAGGCGAAATTATGCATGCCCTCTTATGGTAACTCAAAAAACACAGACTTTGTATAAAACTTAGGGGTCAAATCACCATGGGGGGACGCCCTAACCCAAAACCCACCCAAACGGCCATGTTCACCGTTTGGGACAACAATGGTATCAAATGAAAGATTTTTAAGAGTAGAGCGCGAATTTGATAAAACTATTTGAACTCATGTCGAATTTGTCAAGGGGGGACCGAACCTACCCCAAAAAAAAAGTCCAAAAATGGTATGCTTAGCGATTGGGTCAATATGGGAATCAAAAGAAAGGTAATTGGAAGTAAATGTGACGGGGGACTCGCTCCACCCCCAAAAAACCGCCCAAAAATGATATGCTTAGCGATTGTGTATCAAAAGAAAGGTAATTGGAAGTAAAATACGAAACTTATATAATAGTTTGGGTAAAGTCCCAGGGGGGTTGCCCTACCCAAACGGACATGCAGGCCGATTCAAACAAAGGGTACTTGAAAGTAGAATGCGAAATTTATATAAAAATTTGACGTTAAGTCTCAAGGGGGTCGCACCACCGATTTTCTCGAAATTTGGTAGGAAGGATTTTGTTATGACTCTCGACATTACTGGTGAATTTCTTGGAAATCGGTTTAGATTTAGATATTGCAAATTTTGCCCATGAACATTCCACTAGGGAACAGGGGAAAACTTCTCACACATCAATGAGTGTAGTCCGATTCAAGTTTAAGCTCAATGATAAGGGGCCTCCCTTTAATAGCCGAGTCCGAACGGCGTGCCACAGTGCGACACCTCTTTGGAGAGAACTTTTACATGGCATAGTACCTCACAAGTGTTGCCAGCATTAGGAGGGGAAAACCTGGTGGTCTCGTCAGGATTCGAACCCAGGCGTTCAGCGTCATGCTAACCTTTGCGCTACGGTGGCCTCTATTTTGATAAAACTCTCATTTAGATATAGCCCAGATTTAGATATAGCTCTTATATATGTATATCGCCCGATTTTTACTTCTAGAGTCACAGCACTTATTGACCAATCTAGCCAAAACTTCGCACAAGGCTTTCCTCGACGACTACCACAATATCTGCTCAAAATAGGTTCAATTTAGATATAGCTCCCATATATATATATATTGGTCCGATTTTAAGAAATATTGCAATAAAGTGCTCATTTGTTAACCGATTCTCTCAAAATTTAGCAGAAAGGATTTTCTTATTACTCCCGTCATTACTGGTGAATTTCATAGAAATCGGTTCAGATTTAGATATAGCTGCCATATATGTATATCACTCGATTTTGACTCCGAGAGCCACTGCTGGCGCATTTATTGACCAATCTTGCCAAAGTTATGCACAACGCTTTCTGAAAATATTCGCCGAGCTCCATCAAAATTGGTTCAGAATTAGATATAGCTCCCACATTGTACTTACAGGGTAGGTGTAGGGTATTATACAGTCGGCACCGCCCGACTTTTGTCCTTCCTTGGACACAATGATAAAGAGAATGACATCCAGCGAACAGCTCAAATACAAATAGCATGCCTATGTCAAGGGAAGGTCGGTGGAGACTGCCCTGTACGAGGTTGTGCATAAAATAGAAGAATCCTTCGATACCAAACCTAACACATTGGCGGTATGCATTGACATCGAGGGGCTTTTAACAATGTGCGGACCGACATACTTATCCAAATCTTAGAGCAGTACTGGGTGGACCCGGTCCTTAGAGACTAGATAAACCATATGCTAAGAAAGAGGTGGATAAATTGTGTGTCCAATGGCATAAATGTAAGGGAGAAAGTGGCACAGGGAACGCCACAGGGGGACATTTTATCGCCACTCCTATGGGTGACCACCATATATGACCTATTAGGGATGTTGGCTGAGGAGGGATTTGAACCAGTCTGCTACGCAGACGATGTTATGATACTTCCAAGAGCTAAAGATACGAACGAGCTGTGCAGAAGGGCCGAAAGGGTCTTGCATATGGCATATGACTGGGCTAGATACAGAGGTCTCAATGTTAACCCAGAGAGACTGAAATATGCCTGTTCACTAGGAAGACGAAGGTGGGCGGGCCAATTTAACGCACCACGTTTCCTCAAAAAGATGATTTCGATATCTGACAAGGTCAAATATTTAGGTGTGATCTTGGACAGGAAACTGGAGTGGAAGTGTCACAATCAGAAGAGCACTGAGAACTCTCACAGATGTTTGGTATTATGTAGACGGGCCGTAGGCTCGAAATGGGGCCTGAATTCGAGGATAGTCCACTGGTTTTACAAGAGAGTGAATAGACCAATACTTACATACGCCTCTTTAGTTTGGTGGACTGCTATGGAGAAAAAGTGTAACATAAGGACCATACAACAGGTTCAGGGAACATGTTGTCTTGGCATAGGCGGAGCGAGGAGGACCACGCCCACTGGGGCACTGGCGACTATTCTACATATTCGACCCATTGGCATCCAGATTAAGTGTGAGGCAGCCACTGCGGCTATGAGACTTAAGGCGATGGGAGAATGGATTGAGAATGGGAGCAGCTCATACCATCGCGGTAAAATCAAGGCGACGATAGGAAACCTGGAAGGAAGGGGAGAGGTTTCCGATCGGATACCTGAGATGAACCTTGAAGTCAAGTGCGTCGCACTGCTGCCATCAGCACAGTCTCGGATTGAAGGAACCCTAGTATTGCCATCTGGAAGATCATGTTACACAGATGGATCAAAGCTAGAGGACAGATTGGGCCTGGGGGTTTACATTGAGAACCCAGGGACTGAGATATGTTTTAGACTGCCTGACCATAATATGGTCCTGCAGGCGGAGATCCGGGCGATCACGGAATGCGTGAAGTGGTGTGGTGCTAACGCGAGGACGTCGAGTGTGGACATTTTTACGGACAGTAAAATTGCCATAAGGCCAATAACAACCAGGTCGATAAGGTCACGAACAGTCATGCAGTGTTAGAAGGGGAGATATTTTGGTGGTGATAAGGCCCCATTTTCGACTCTCAAACGCCAAAAACGTGCCAAAATTTGATTTTCGTCATAAATTTGATCAGTATTCACCCTAACCCAAAATAATTTGAGAAATTCGTGTCATAATTGTATTTTCGTTATAAATTTGGTTAGTCTACACCTTTTATCTCATTTTTTAATTCATGGTTCGTCTGGTGTGGACTTTAGTCCCATTTACCTTTAATTTGAGTTTCATACAGTTTTTAACCGGTTGGGAACAGGTAATCCTACGATTAGTTGGTCTCAGTTTAAATTCTTCAATATTTTTGTTGACACGAGCATCTGGACAACTAGCAAGGTTTTGCCTATTTGAGGCATTCAGCTTCTCATTCACCTTCCGAACATTCCATTATCCAAGTTCTTGTAAAGCACTATGCTGTATTATCTCCCTTAGGACAAACAAGTGAGGACCCCGAGCTCTTTTGGTCTAGTGTTTATCTTTCCTGTTTCACGTTGTTGAATACCTCTTAATATCCGAGAGGCGCATTCGTTTCATTCACACCAAAAATGTCATCAAAATTTTAATTTATGCTAAAATTGCTTCTCACTCGAAAATGGTAACTCTGCTTATTGGGGGGGATGTATTAATGGCTCAAGCGTGAGCACAGTTAGCCATTTCCATCCATTCATTCATTCATCCATTCAAAAGTGCATCTATGTGCAACTGATGGATGATAATCGCTTACATAAACTTTAGGCAAATACCATACCAACTCCTCTAACTTTAGGATAACAAGTGAATAGCCTTACCGAAAAATGGGTTGTTGCCTTGTGCAGCCAAGGAGCCTGAGCCAAAGCATGAACTATGGCACAAATGGCAACGCGAGCATGAGCGTGTGCGTGCTGCGTGTGGGCACAAAAAGAAAGTTCAAAGTGTAGGCGTTGGTCGGTCTTGGTTGTGGTGATGTTGGTGTTGTTGATAGTGGCATTTGTTTCACATGACTGTGGGCGCTTTGGTGGTGGGTGTTGGGTTGCCCCATGGTTGCGGAGGAGCACACTTTTAATGGCATTGCAGTCACCGCTGTTCGAGAGCTTCTGGCAAGAGTGCTTCTGAAAACCGCTTTAGGAATACAAAGTTCATTTGAATTCGTTTTGTTCGTTAGCATATTTTTTTGCTATTCTCTTAGAAATGACATTTTGGATTTGCGTGCATTTCTTGATAACACCAATGAACATAAAACACACACACACTTACAAAAACCACCACTTTGGTTGGTTGGGTGGCAGCAGCAAACAAAATGTTGCAACAACTATTGACAGTTTTTATTACATTTACCATAAAAAATGCAGAAGGCAAACAAATGATAAATTCTCGTAAAAAGCATATCCAAATATATGTGCACACACACACATCCATAGACATGAATCCGTTTTCACATTCAATATCCTTCAAAGGAAACACGAAGTGTGCATTAAGAAGATACAGGTTTTAGGAATAGAGGAAACAAAGTGAATAACATAAAAACTTAAAAAGAAACTAAAAAATTAACAGCAACAAACCAACTTTTATATAAAAAAGGAAAATTTATAGAAATAAAATTTTAACGAAATTTTGTATAAATTTTTTTTACAAAATTTTATATAAGAGCAAATTTTGAAGAAATGTTCTAAAAAAAAATTTGCGACGAAATTTTCAATATAAATAAAAATTTGACAAAAAATCTTATAAAGCCAAAATTTCGACGAAACTTTTTGTGTGACGTCTGAACTGGTGTTCTTGAAAGTTTTTCATATGATGCAGAATAATCCCGCATTGCAAATAGGGTACTTAATTTTTTAATATCTCAAGGGGGGCTGGCCCTCCCCTTTACCATAATTTTCAGAAACGCAAGATCTCGGAGATGGGTGGTGCGATTTAAGCGAAATTTTGTATGCTCTCTTATAGTAACCTAAAAACAATAATTGGGTATCCACATTTCGGATGGAGTACCTAAAGAGTCCAACCCCTAAAACCCTCCAAATATATTTAAAGACCGATCACGACAATATGGGACTCAAATGAAAGGTATTTAAGAGAAGAAAACGTATCTGATATCCAATTGTGGGTCCAAGTGTTTGGGGGACCATCCCATCCCCAAAACCACCCCCTAAATCGGACATATTTACCGACTACGACAATATAGGGCCCAAATGGAAGGTATTTGGGAGTGGAGCACGATGTTGATGCACATCTTTGGGACCTCCCAAATATGACATATTTGCGCACCATTGAAATATGGGACTCAAATAAAATGTATTTTAGAGTAGAGCACGAATCTGATATATATTTTCAAAGCCAAGTCACTGAGTGGCCGCCCCATTCCCCAAAACAACCCCTTAAACCCAACATAATTGCCGACTATGTAAATATAGGACTCAAATGAAAGATACTTGGGAGTCGAGCACGAATGTGATATAAACATTCGGGACCAAGTGTCTAGGGGCCATTCCACCCCCATAAAAACCCTCAAATAGGACGTTTTTGCTGACCATGACAATTTGGGCTCAAGAGAGAGTAGCACAATGTTGATAGTTTGTAAGGGCCCACCCCTCCAACCCAGACCGGTATTTGAGAGTAAAAAAAAGAATTTGTTATCCAATTTTTGAGCCAAGTGTTTGGGGGACGCCTCATCCCATAAACTCCCCCTAAACCATTAACAATTGGAGCACAAAAAAATTAATTTGAGAGTAGGGCGCGATGCTGATTTTTTTTTTTTCAAGACTGAGTGTGGGGTTGACCGCTCCATTCCCTACACACCCCTCAAACTGGAAATATTTGTAAACTATGGCAAAAAGGCCTAAAATCTGATATGTTATATGGCCAAGTGTTTCAGGGACGCCTCACCTTATATACTCCCCCTAACCCAGACATATATATATATACCGACCATGGCAATATGTGGCTCAAATGTGTTTTTTGGGAGTAGAGCATCAATCTGATATCCACTTTCGGGACAAAGGATTGGCAACTTCAATTCACTATCAAAACCAAGAGAATGAAGTAGATCTTACATTCAAACCTTAATGGGTGGACCCACCCTCCCTTTACTCAATTTTCAAAAACCAGATGCTCGGTGGTGAATAGGGCAATTTAGGAGTTTTTTTTGTATTTGTACTCTCATAGTAACTCAAAAACAGAAATTTAGTATCCTAATTTAGGGTGAGGTATCTAGGGGGGCCGCCTCTCCATCAAAGCACAATAAATAGACCAATCATGACAATATGGGGCAATCATGACAGTATGGGAATTTGAGAGTAGAGTATGAATTTGAAATCTGGGGGTCACCCTCACCCCCAAGATAACCCCATACCGGACATATTTACCTATCACAGGAAATAAGGCTCAAATGAAAGGTAATTGGGAGTAGAGCACGAATTGCATATCCACATTGGCGGGAATTATCAGAAAGGCCGTACCACCCCCAAATAGGACTTGTTTTTCTGATCGTACCAGTGCTCAGTTAAAATAAGACAGTAAAAGATTGGGCAGCGGAGCGGGCCCTGTTCAGGTAGTTTTCTATAAAAAAAATGTTCAAAGAAATTTTCTGCAAAAATAAAATTTGGACAAAATTTTCTAGAAAAAAAAAGAATTTTGAAATATTTTCTCTAAAATAAAATTTTGACAAAATTTTCTTTAAAAATCAAAATTCGACGAAATTTTCTCTAAAATCAAATTCCACGAAATGTCAATAAAAATAAAATTTCTGGCCAATTCTCTATAAAAATCTAATTTTGACGAAATATTCTATAAAAACAAATTTTAACGAAATTTCCTATAAATATCAAATTATTACGAAAATTTTTATAAAAATAGAATTTCGACAAAATCTTGTATATAAAAATTAAGTTGCGCTTCGTTTGTTTGTTTATCTGTTTCTTACTAAATTTGTTTGTCCTTTCCGTATATTTTCAAAAACGTCAGATCTCGGAGATAGGTGCATCTATTTAAACGAAATTTTTATGGTACCCCAAACACACGAAATTTGTATAAAGTTTTGGGGTCCAATAACGCCCAAAACCCACCCGAACGGACATGTTTACCGATTGGGATAATATGTGTATCAAATGAAAGGTATTTAAGAGTAGATATCTATCGCGGGGTTCCCCAACCCCAAAAATACCACCGAACAGGACACTTTTACAGCTTTGGGCAATATGGGTATCAAATGAAAGGTATTTAAAAGTAGAGTACAAATCTTACATAAAAATTTATTCCTTGGTGTCTGAGGGGCCCCCACCTCCCAAAACCCCTTAACAGGACATATTTACCGAATGGGACAATATGGGTATCAAATGAAAGGTGTTTGGAAGTTCAGTTTACATCTGTTATAAGAATTTGGTCCAAGGTGTCTACGGGGCCCCTCCAACCCCAAAAACCCCCAAAACTGACATGAATGTCCAACGTCACAAAATGAGTATAAAATGACAGGTCTTTGAGAGTTGATTACGAATCTGATATACACATTTGGGACAGTGTCTGGGACCCGCCCATTCACCTAATACACTTCAATACGACGACTAATTCGATCGGGATAATATGGGAATTAAACGAAAGGTCTATGACAGTAGAGTTCGAATCTAATCTTGATATAAGGATTCAAGTATCAGGGTCACGTCCTGCTGTTCAGTCGGACATGTAGATCTCGACATTAAAGGACTCAATAAATTGTCCTTTGGGTCTTAGCGTCGGGGGGAGCGACCCTCTCCTCCCACTAAAAACAACACCAAACTGTTATGTAGCACGACCGAGAATATATTGTAATCAAATGAAAGGACGTGTTAAAGAGCGATCGCCTCCTCCCCTCGTACCCTAAAAAAGTACTAATAAATGAAGGTCGATCAGGATAGAATAGGACAGCAATAAAAGGTCTTTGGTGGGAGATTACACTTTTATACCACCATAGGATGGGGGGTATACTAATTTCGTCATTCTGTTTGTAACTACTCGAAATATTCGTCTGAGACCCCATATAGTGTATATATTTTCGATCGTCGCGAAATTTTATGTCGATCTAGCCATGTCCGTCCGTCTGTCTGTCCGTCTGTCTGTCGAAAGCACGCTAACTTCCGAAGGAGTAAAGCTAGCCGCTTGAAATTTTGCACAAATACTTCTTATTAGTGTAGGTCGGTTGGTATTGCAAATGGGCCATAACGGTCCATGTTTTGATATACCTGCCATATAAACCGATCTTGGGTCTTGACTTCTTGAGCCTCTAGAGTGCGCAATTCTTATCCGATCAGAATTAAATTTGGCAAGACGTGTTTTGTTATGATATCTAACAACTGTGCCAAGTATGGTTCAAATCGGTCCATAACCTGATATAGCTGCCATATAAACCGATCTTGGGTCTTGACTTCTTGAGCTTTTAGAAGGCGCAATTCCTATCTGATTTGACTGATATTTTGCACATAGTGTTTTGATATCACTTCCAACAATTGAGCGAAGTATGGTTCAAATCGGTCCATAACCTGATATAGCTGCTATATAAACCGATCTTGGATCTTGACTTCTTGAGCTTTTAGAAGGCTCAAAAACTTATTCGATTTGGCACAGATTTTGTACAACGGCTTATCCCATGGCCTTCAACATACGTGTGCAATATGGTATGAATCGATCTATAGCTTGACACAGCTCCCATATAAACCGATCTCCCGATTTTGCTTCTTGAGCCCCGAATTGGACTATAACTTGATAAAGCTCCACCTCCTCCTCCGCTCATATTCATTATTCTTTGTTTGCCTAAAAGGAGATACTGCACAAAGAGCTCGACAGATGCGATCCATGGTGGAGGGTATATAAGATTCGGCCCGGCCGAACTTAGCACGCTCTTACTTGTTTACCCTTGGGATAGACACAGGAGTACCTGCGGATATTTAAAAATGTGGTATTCCAAGTGGTAGGTTTGAAATATGATTTTGGAATGTAGATAACCAATACAAGAAAAAAATTAACTAGTGTGGATCTGAACGGGACCCGTAGCCCTGAATATGTTGTTCTCCACCTTCAAAATACTTCACATTATGGGGCTCAAAGAAAATCGTGCTATAGATATTATTTCGAGTCCACCCCCTTAACTCCCTTCAAATCGGCCATGTTTGCCTACTATGGCAATAAGGGGCTTAAATACTATGTATTTCATAGTACAAAAAGAATTTGATACCCAATTTTGAGGCCAAGTGTTTGGGGGTAGTCTCACCCCATAAACTCCCCCTAAACCAATTGCAATTGCGTTCAATTGCTGGGGCAAAATGTCTGAAAGGCTGTACTAGCACCCCCCAAACAGGATTCTTTTTCTCACCGTGCCAGCATAGGGTTCAAATAAAAACAAATTTTCTATAAAAATAAAATTCTGATGAACATTTCTATAAAAATAAAATTTCGACGAAATTTTCTATAAGAAAAAAGTTTTGATGAAATTTTCTATTAAAATAAAATTTGGACGACTTTTTCTATAAAAAGCTAATTTCGACGAAAGTTTCTATAAAAATAAAGTTTTAACAAAATTTTATATTCAAATAAAATTTTGCCAAAATTTCTTATAAAAATAAAATTTTGACAAAATTTCTATAAAATTAAATGTCGACGCTTACACTAACTTTCAGTAACGCCAGATGAGGGGATTTAAATCGAAATTTTGTTTGCACTTTTATAGTAACATTAAAACAAAAATTTGGTATGCAATTTTGTGGTTGTGTGGCCCCCCAAATGAATATATAGACCTATCTTGACTATGAAAAGTATTTGAGAGTAGAAAAGGAATCTGATATCCAAATGTGGGACCAAGTGTTTAGAAGGCCAACACACCCCCAATTGATTTCTCGATATTTTATACCACAAAGTTTTAGTTTGCTCGCAACCAAACTTTCTTCTTCACCCACGTTATCAAAATGAAGCCTAATTTCCCTCTTGGCTCTCCATCCTGCTTCCGCTCAGGTGTAACGACGACTATCGATTTCAATGTAGACACTAGTGCACTTGTCATGCAATATTGTGCTATTTTGTTTATGCCTGAGATTAGTGTAGATTTCGTTTACTACTTTTGAAAGTCCTTCTGCACTTCCTTCTCCCCCGATAGGTCTTGTATTACGTGAAACTATTTACTCGCATGTGACATGAACCAGCTTTATCAACTATACTTGGCAAAGGAGAGATAGCTGCATGCATGTGGACTTCTCGGAAAGTGCATATCAAAAGTATTTGCTTTATTAAAAGGACATTCCTTTTCGCTCAGGAGGAGAATTCAATTAGATCCGTATGGGAAAGACAATGTATTTCATGACATCCTTTAATGGCTTAAGGTCCTTGAAACTTTTTGTGTTAGTTGAACAATAATTGAGCCAATGCAATGACTAGTTTGACAGCAGTTAGACAATCGTTTGACCTCGTTTAACTTTACGTTACGTTTCTCCTTTTGGTTTTTTTTTTTGTCGTTTTTGGCTTTAGCAAATTGCTAGTGAAAATTTTATTGATCCACAGTAAAAACTAATCAAGTATCGTTAGCTTGGCTCACCTCCACAGCCTTTACATAACAATGGATTATCGATTTAGAGATAACCGCCACTTGGATAATAGCGAAAGAGAAGTGAAATATTTGTAACTTTGAAGACAATGTGAAAAGCAATATCTTCAGATGTAAGAATTCGGAATTTTGTAGTTTTAAAAATAAGATGTCAAAGAGTCACTAAACCCCGGCCGATACGGGATAACTATGAGCACCACACAGGCTGGAACTTTGAGCTCCGACTTGTGTGGTGTCCATCGTTATCACCGGAAGCTTAGTTGAAAGCTACCGGGCCGTCCACAGGTTGCGGATAGTCGAAAGCTCCGTTTTTATGCGAAGTAGCTGCATTGGGGCCGTGGGCAGTCAGCGATTTTCGAGAGGAGAATCTCAATGAGGAGTCAGGTGGCACTGGCTCTTAATTAAATACTAAGTGCCAATGATACTCGAGATGACAAGGAGAGTTATTGGCGCCTTCAAATAACCAATGGCCAACATCAGCGTGTGTTCCCAGGTTAGGGTCGGCTGGCGGCGAGCGTCGGATCTTGGAACAAGCGGCTGACCACAACGAGGGATACGTGTGCAATCCCACAAAACCCATGCGTTTGGGGCGCTGGGCCAGTAACCCGCCCCCGGAAAATTGAGATCTACTATGAGAAACAAAGAAATATTAAAAACGGACCCCCCCCCCAACGTTGACGACCCACGCAAACGAAAAAAGGACCATGATTTGCGCATCTGCACCTGGAATGTGCGCACTCTTTATAGAGAAGGTTCAGTTTACACGCTGGCGGATGTATCAGAGAAGTACAAGGCAGATACTACCGCCTTACAGGAAGTGCGATGGACTGGGACTGTCTTACAGGAAGTACGATGGACTGGGAATGGCGGCCCCACAATACTAAACGGTGAGGAACTACACTATAGCTGCCAGAACACGAGGCATGAATTTGGCTGTGGATTTGTGGTTAGTCGGAGACTGAAACACCTTGTCTCCAGCTTTTCTTCAACATCAGCCTTATTTGTGCCCATGCGCCGACGGAAGACAAAGACGAGCAGACCAAGGATATTTTCTACAAGCGCCTAGAGAGAGAATATGACCGCTGCCCCGCCCATGATATTAAAATCGTTCTGGGAGAATTTAATGCGAAGATAGGGAAGGAAGACTTTTTTGGTCCAACAGTTGGAAAGTTTAGTCTCCACGAGATAACGTCCAGTAATGGGTTGAGGCTGATAGATTTCACCGCGGCAAAAAATATGGTAATTAGTAGCACAAGATTTCAATATAAAAATATTCACAAATCCACATGGCTGCCAACCGATCAAAACACGAGTAACCAAGTTGATCACGTTGTGATAGATGGAAGACATTCATCTAGCGTGTTAGACATACGATCGATCCGTGGAGCAAATATAGATTCGGATCATTACCTTGTTGCAGCAAAGGTACGCATCTGTTTGAATATGGCGAGAAAAGTACGATCTGACACTGCAGGGAAGCTGGACATTGAAAAGCTATAAACACAACATTTGGCAACGGCATACTCTACTCGTCTGACCCAACTGCTTGATTAAAGCACTCCTTACTCCGATGATATAATGGCGCAGTGGCAAACCATTGCCAACTCCACGGAAAATGCCATGGAATTCCTGCTTGGGTACCAGAAGCCTCCCCCACGAAAACCCATGGTACAACCAAGAGTGTCGAGATGCTACTGAAGCCAAGATTTCGCCATACAGAGAAAACCAGCAATCAGTAGCAACGCTCCAGATGAACGAGAGGTATCGAGAGAAAAGGAGAGAGGAGAAAACTTTATTCCGCAGAAAGCTAAAGGAAATGGAAGTACGTGAGTGTGAGTAAATTGAGATGTACAATCTGACTAAAAAGAACGCATACCCGATGATTGGAACCTCAGCATACAGCATGTCCCGTACACAAGAAAGGAGACAAGATGGAGTGTGCCAACTACAGAGGAATAAGTCTCCTTACCATCGCATGCAAGATACCCTTGGGCGTACTGTGTGAAAGATTAAAACTTAAAGTCAATGAGATAATTGGGCCCATTCTATGCGGCACAAGGGTTGCCCAATCCCCGAAATACAAAAGGCATCCCTCATGGGGTTGGATGGTATCCAAAGATCGGCACGACCCATCTTAATGCGATTTTGCTTGTTTTTATACCCCCCACTGTAGGACAGGGGGTATATTCATTTAGTCATTCCGTTTGCAACACATCAAAAAATCAATTTCCGATCCTACAAAGTATATAGAATTCGGATCGTCGTAAAATTCTAAGACGATTTAACGATGTCCTTGTGTCCGTCTGACTGTTGTAATCACTCTACAGCCTTCAAAAATTGGGTTATTGAGCGGAAATTTGGCACAGATACGTCTTTTTGATGCAAGATTTGCCGATAAAGGGTCTAATGCCCATAAACGCTTTATTTTTTACCCAAGTTCGCTAAAATTTGAAACAGTTGGTTATTTAAAGCCTCCCGATATCTGACCTAAATATGGATTAAATCGGACTATATTTAGATATAGCTGCCATATAGACCGATCTCCAAATAAAGGGTCTGAAGCCCATAAAAGCTTTATTTTTTATCCGATTTCGCTGAAATTTGAAACAGTAAGTAGTTTTAGGCCTCCCGCCGTCTGACCCAAATATGGTAAAGATCGGACTGTATTTAGATGTAGCTCTCATATAGACCGATATGGTGATTAAGGGTCTGAAACTCATAAAAGCTTTATCTATTGCCCGATTTTGTTGAAACTTGAAATACAATATTCAATAGTGACTTATATCTATTAGACCACTCAATGTCTGTGCCAAATTTGGTTGCATAGGTTATCAAATTTTCACCGGATTGTGACGAAAGGGAGTTTACATATATATCCGAGGTGTTGGGTATCCAAAGTTTGGCCCGACCGAACATAATGTCTTTTTACTTGTTTGTTATATTAAATTATACGATTTTTTTGCTCTATGTGTCCATAATTGTGTAGCTTCAGTATGATTTTTTGTTTTTTTGGAAATTTTGTCAAAATTTATTTGTTAAAGCTATACTCGTCTAAAACGAAGTTTTGCTCCATATAATTTCAAACTTAAGGTTCTAGAAAAATCTTTTAAAAATATATTTAAATAATAGTTGTTTTCAAAATTGGATATCTTATGAAAGTTTTTTTTTATTTTTTTACTTTTCCTTTTTCTCTTACTACTCTGTTTGTGGCAATGAAAATGCATCCTTTTGTTTCCTTTTATTAATTTTTTTCTATTGCCGACATCCGTCACCCAATAAAGTTTTTGTTCCCTTGCAGGTCTTTATGGTCTTTTCATCACATTTTGATTAATCATTGCAATGTCCATTAAAATGTGTCGCTTTTGTTATGAAGCTGCCTTCGGTTGATAGTCATTGTTGCCTTGAGTTAATATTGCAAATATACGAGTTTATGTATAAAGGGAAATTTAATTGAAATTTACTACGCATCACTGCCCGTGAATGGTGGCGAAAGGATTTTTTTTTTTGGTGTAAATCCACATCATTTATTGCCTTTCATTCTTTCTCTCTTTTTTTTTTTGTTAAGAGTGAGTGAGTTGAGTTGCTCTTGAAAAGCCAAAGGGATTATTGAATCAATTTGATGATTGATTTTTAATGCATCATCAATTTGAGGCATGACCTTTTATCATCGAGAATGCATAAGTGTTCGTGTGTGTGTGTGTGAGTGTAGTAATGTAGATGGATGATTAGACCTATAGCTCTCGTTACTCTCGTTCTCTCACACACTTCCCACCACAAAAGACCTCTACAAAAACCAACTGAGAAATAAATAAAAAATTACCAATTCTAATTTATCTAAAAGCACATCCACATTCCACATCCGCATCCGCTTTAGCATTGTTGAATTTTAAATTAGAAAATTAGTCTGCTTTGTTTGCCATGCACTACCACCACTACCACCACCACCAATAACAAGTACAACAACCACAACACTACCACCCATCCAACACACCGACAGCCTAAAAGACCCACATTCTTAGCTTTGTCTCATGCTTTTGTTGCTTTGCCTTGATTCCCAGCCAAAAACTAAAACTTTAACCAAAAAAACCACAAAGAAGAGAGTTCCCAACTTGAAACCCCCCTCCCCCCCCAAAAAAAAGTAGTGTCAAAAATGCAACAACAGCCACCGGAATTATTATAATTATGCTAAAATCTTCAAATGAGTTCATTGATGTGTATTCTCTTACTACATATTTCTCTCGCTCTCCCTCTCTCTCTCTCTCTCTGTTTCTCTACTCACTCTCATTTTCCTGTTCTTTTGGCATTTTTACAGATGCGACACATTTCGCACGCTCACCTTACAAAACGACAAAAAAGACATCACCTGTCGTCGTCGTCGTCGCCTTCGCCAAAACTCGGTCTACCATCATCACGATAGACATTTCACGAAGTGTGAGTGGATTGTGGTTGTGCACAACGACGTGAAAGCCGAACGGCCTAAAGCGTTCGTTCGATTGATAGAGAGATTCAGTGTGGAGATTGCCCCACCGTTATTGTATTTGGTGTGTGCGTGTGTGTGAGTGTATTGGTAGCCGCAACGGATATAGCGGAAGCAGACGAAGAACAAGAAGAAGCATCTTGCTAGAGAAGTGACGTTGAGTTACGTTGTGAAAAGGGAGATAAACCACCGCGGCTATACCGCGGCAGATTATGTCACGAGACGATTACAATCCTGTAACAAGTTCTGGTGTTCGTAGCCCGGGTCGTGCCAGACGACTGACGGAATTGCCAACAGTTGATCGTTCGCCATCACGGGATTACGGTGCACGTGGAAGTCCTTTAGGTGAACAAATTCTCAATTTATTATTATTTTTTATTTTGTAGAGAAAATGTACTTGAGCTATAGATTTTTTTACTTTTCTCTCTTAAGTTGTCTTACATTTTGATTTTTGCTTTAAGGTTTGCCTTCTTTGATTTTGTTTCAAACTTTCAAACTGAAAATCGCGCTTAAACAAACAAAATTTTATGCAAATTTCTTTGCCTTTCATTTCATGCCTCTTCTTTTTCATCGACTTTGTAATGACATATGAGAAAGCATGTAAAGAAGGGAAATGAAATAAAAAAAATGCATTGCGATAAGGAAAAAGAACGCAAACATTTCGATTTACTTTGTTAGATTTTGTCTTTAGTAATGCGATCTGTTATCGTGCAAATTGGTTTTGTGCCATTGATTTGCATACACATTTGGCTTGGAATTGAAACCCTAATTGAAAGGAGCAAACAAGAGAACAATACCTGTCTTAACATCCATTTATTTGAAATTGGTTTAACAAAAAAAAAGAGAAAAATATTGAAAATGGTTGTAACATGAAGCATACAATTGATGGGAATTTAAAAAAAATGTGACTTACCATTGCCATTGAACAAATTTGTTTTTTGAAATCTGAAAAAAATTAACATTATTTATTAACAAATAAATTTATATACAAAAATAATTCTACACATAAAAAAAGATTTTATACAAATTTAAATGTTATTATTAACAAAATTTTAAGCCAAAAAATTCATAATGTGGGAAATTTTTAGTCAATTTTGAAGTGTTTATTGTCATTTGTCTTAAATTTCCGAGTGTCATAGTGGATGGAAGAACATTAGCCTTAAGTCTATTCCATGTACGAACCTTCCGGGCGATATAAGAGATCTCTCTGTAATGCTTTGTCCGGTCCGCTGGCCAATCAATTCCAGACGGCAGTGAGTTCCTGGAATGTCTAGTATTTCTGACAATTAGTTTTACATCAGAAATAATGATGATAATGAAGCTCCAGCCCATTTATGTGAGTTTTACTCCATTTTCGGCCCTATGAAAGTGGTGTAGATGCTAAGAAGATCAGAAGAGTGAAGCACCGTTCAAGAAAGCCTAAGAAAATGAAGAGCATCTGATTGCTCAATATTTATACCGTTGTTAGAGAGAGATGATCGTAATGGGACTGCGAATCGTTTGTGTGCCAACAAACAGCACAGAGTCTTCCGTGAATTAAAATCTATTCGATTCATTCGAACTCACTAAGAAATGACCAGCAAATCCTGGCAGAGTATATCTTCCATAATCCGCCTCTTGTCCTCAATCTCTTGAAGACTTGGCCTTTGGTCGAATGAGTACGAATGAGAGAGATTACAGTCATCCGCAAATGAGTAGATCGGATTCGATGACTGACTGAACTGTTCGTTGGTGAAAATAAAAACAGAGAAGGAAAACGAACAGCGCGCTGGGGTACACCTGCGGTAAATTTAAGCTCATTAGATCAGAACTCATCTACCTTATCTTATTTTCACACAACTGGTGGATTGAGCGACTCCAACGTTCCGACAGAAATGCCATGAGGCCGCCCGTAGAGCAATTTCTGCGGAACCCATACTGATGGAAGCTAAGAAGGCCACTGGACTCTAGATAAGGTAAGGTTGAAAAAAGGGGGCCGGTTTTTAATCCGCCCCATGCTACTATGGACATACACCTAAGCCTGTAATCGGCTTGTTGTGCTCTCTAAAAACTAAAAATTAACCTCGAAAAAGAAAATTTTAAGTTAAAAGTTCCGTGCTATTTACAAAATCCTTAATTGTTTTCAATACTACTCCCCTAAGTTGGTTCATGTCTGATATTATGTCTCCACCTAAGTACCGGTGTCTTTTAGACGAAGAAGCCATGCAATGACATAGGAAATGGCTCTCGCGGCTAACAGATACCGGCGCTTAGGTGGGGACACAATACCATACATGAACCGACTTAGGGGCATGGCATGGAAAACTATTAAGGATTTTGTAAGTAGCTCGGAATTTCTTTGATTTACTTTATCGAAGTTACTTTATTTGTATTTAGAGCGCACAACAAGCAGATTATTGCATTGTTGTATGTACATAGTGGCATTGGGCAGATTTATATCCGAACCCTCTTTTCAACCTAACCTTACCTATCCCCTCTAATGGTGGCGATATTTGTAAGGTACAATGCCATGCAAAAACGTCTCTCTAAAGAGGTGTCGCACGCCGTTCGGAATCGGCTATAAAATGGAGGCCCCTTATCATTAAGCATAAACTTGAATCGGACTGCACTAATCTATGTGTGAGAAGTTTGCTCTGTTCCTTAATGGAATTTTCAAGGGCAAATTTGCATTCCTGATGTAATGTTCTAACTCACACTTGTTTGTTATTGATTGGCCAATCGATTGGACCATGCGCTACAGAGAGACTACCGGTCAATGCCGTTTCATGGCTGTTAGAAATCATAGAAAATACCACCTCCAAAACTCCAGGCAAATCAAGTAAAAATGGCGTCCTCCAGTGGCTCAGAGTGTCAAATTAGGAGATACCACGGAGATCGGTTTATATGGCAGCTATATCGAGTTGTCAACCGATTTAGACCATACTTGTTGGAAGTCATACCAAAACGGCTTATGGAAAATTCCAGCCAAACCAGATACGAATTACGCCCTCTAGAAGCGCATGAAGTCTAATCGGAAAATCGGTTATAGACTAATTTAGATCATACCTGGCACAGTTGTTGGAAGTAATTCCTCAACGATATGTGCAAAATTTCAGCTAGGTTAGGTTGGTTAAGAGTGGCAGTCCTTTACAAACTCACTTAGACAATTTTAAGTCCATTGTGATACCACAGTAGCGACAGACCAAGGCTTCTGGCGGGAATCGAACCCACGACCCCTGCACTGCTAATTCAAGCACGCTACCAACTCGGCTACCGGGGCGCCCACTTCAGCTAAATCGGATAAGAATTGCGCCTTTTAGGAGCTCAAGAAGTCTAATCGGTAGAACGGTTTAAACGGCAGCTACATCAGGTTATGAACCGATTTGAACCATACTGGACATAGTAGTTGGAAGTGGTACCAAAACACCACGTGTAAAATTTTAGCCAAATCAGATAATAATTGCGCCCTCTAGAGACTCAAGATGTCATGATCCGAAATCGGTTTATATGGCAGTTGTATCAATACGTAGACCGATTTGGCCCATTTACAATCCCAACCGACGTACAGAAGTATTAGTGCAAAATTTCAAGCGCCTAGCTTTACTCCTTCGAAAGTTAGCATGGTTTCGACGGACAGACGGACGGACGAACATGGCTAGATCGACTTAAAATGTCATGACAATTAAGAATTAAGAATTATGGGGTCTTTGACGCATATTTCGAAATTTTACAATCGAAATGACGAAATTAATATAACCCCATCCTACGGTGGAGGATATAAAAGCACTACTACTCCTTCCAAATCCTAATTGGTGATGCACCAAAAGAGGGGCTTATCGTTATGTCTAAATATAGCCAAAAACAGAATTTAAACACTGGATCGGGATTACACTCCTCAGTATGGGACAATCTTATAAATAACTAAGTTGCTCAAATGACCCTTTGTTTGACTTACAAACCCCTTTTCATTGCAACTGATTTACCAAAAAATTATATGCAATTTCTAACCCTACCCGACTTGAGGCCATTAATTATGCAAGCAATAATCCCAAAAATACAGTCTATAGTAAGTCTATAATTAGATTTTATACTGAGAAAAAAAACGCTGTATAGTATACACCAATATAGAGATAAGCAGCAAACAATCCACAATTCAAATTAAGGATAACAATTCTCATGAGACCCTATTTGCCAGAACCTCTTTCGTTATTAAACCAATTACCATTTGGGATTCATGTTCTACACACCAATAACAACAACAACAAATCCAAAACCAAAAAAGGGGTTTGTTTATAACCATATATTTATGACTTTTATGTATTTCAATTTATTAACGCATGTTGTTCGAAAGGCTTGGCCCGACAGCAGAAATAAGGAATTCTCGTTTGTTATTTCACTTAGTTCAACTCCTTAGGGAATAGCATAAAACAATACCACATTTTCAAAACAAAAGTCTACCAACTGTTGTTGGTATTGTTCTCGACGGTAATTAAATTATCATAAAATTAATAAGCATTAAAATCTTAAAGTAAACTAAAGCCCATCAATTTGGAGGGCAAAGTAAAGTAAAGGAAAGTAAAGTGGTAGTTAAAATCCCCTACAATGAATATAAATATAAATTTAAATTTCAAGCCGATGAAGAAGGTTATGCTCCTTTGCCTACCCTGCACAACGATAGCAGACGCTGTGTGTATTGTTATTATAATTTTTTTTTGTATTTTCTAATTAGAGAAGCTAAGCAATTTCAAAATTTAATTAAGACTAACAAAAATATGTGCGTAATTTAGTTTGGTTCTTCCTGTTCTGTTTCTGTTCAGTTCTTGATGTTTAATTTTAAGAGTGCAATTTAAGTGAAAAAAAACAACAACAAAAAAACTCATTATTTTTATCCTAAAACTAATTTTATTATCTTACATCACGCATGCGCATGAAAACATACTTTTGGTTGCTTATTCTCGTACCTCTTTGGTTTACTCCGTTTACTTTATGGGTTTTTTCGAATTTTTTGGTTGTTTTTCCAAACTTGGGTTGTGTTTTCCTTTTTGTTTGGTTTTTTTACATACCTATCTTCCATTGACATTTCGTTTTAAATTTAAAATTTATACTTTGTTTTCATAAAACTCCAAAAAAAAAAAAAAACAACAAAATACAAATTCCAACTGAAACACCATGGAACGCTGCATTGCCAACCATATCATACTGAACATCCCACCTTACAAAAACAAAACATCACTACTATCAACATTCACATCACCAAACTCATCATCACTGTTCCACAAAAAAAAAAAAAAAAAACAAAACGTGACATTGGCTTTGTGTCACACTCAACTCACACACACCCACACACCATAACCTTAAATAATGCACAACCCAAAACACCTTACCTTTACACCATGCACAACATGCATACATACAAACATACATATATGCCGTGTTAATTGCTTCTCCTTCTTCTTCTGCTGATGATGGCTTAACTTTTAATAGTAGAACAAGGAGAAGATAGTTTGTAAAGCAACAACTACAACAACAGCAGCCAACTAAAACACTCTATAAACCCAAGCAACGACCACCCACCCACCCACTAGCCAAGAACATTCTCAACACACCTCTTAAGAAATACCAAAAAACAAGAAGAAAAAAAAACAACACTCACACTCCCCATTTACCTTAGCATCACAACAACAACAGCAATAGTAGAAGCAGCAACAGTAAGCTCTCTCTCCCCACCCACTACACATAGCCTTCATCACATTAAACGCAGTAATTGCTCTACGAACATACAAAAATTGGAGTGTTCTCTCTCTCTCACCCCCCTTTTGGGCTGTGCTGATAATTACCTGTGTTTGGTGTGTTCATCGGCAACGACAGCAGCAGTAGCAGCGACGAAGGCAGCACTGGCAGAGACGGATTCATCTGCCATTCTTTGTAGTCTCACTGAGTGCGTTGTGTTGTGTTGCCAACCGTGTTCCTTGGTTTTCGCAGTGTTTTTCGTTTTTTGTTCATTTCACCTGTGACAAGTTAACATTAAAAAAGCCTCAAACTGGATTGCAATTATGGTTAGTAAATAATGACACCATTATTGTCCGTTCCTATGTATGTACATCCATTCACTCAGTCATTCATTCAGGCCGTAGTCAGCCAGCCAGTCAACCAGTGACTCGTTCGTGGTCGTCCATTATTATTATTGCCATTGTTTTCGCCGCTAGCACTCATGTGAGGGGAACATGTTAACATGTGTGTAAAAAAACGAGAGGAAGTGTGTGAAAGTACATAGCCTCTGAAGCAGGGCTGCCAAAATTCGCATTAAAACATCGATATTTGTGAACACAACGAAACAGTCAGTGAGAAGAGGTTACTCAATCCCCACAGCTCTAGATTTTAGGATTAAATTTCTAAGGCTTGCCTGAAGTGTTTGCATTCCATTTATAGCAGTGCTACCAGTGTTGGGAATTGCTTAGAAAAATGGGATTTTTTTTTTTGTTAAAAATGCGGAGTACATTTTTAAGCTAAGGAAATCGATGCAATGTCGAAGATTTTCTTGGGAAAAGGTGGACAATATTTTGTAAATATCTTTTACCAAGTGGCACCTTTATATGAGGATCTGTATTTGACAATATTTTGCAAAAGGTTTTTTCATTCTTTGAGAACTCAAAATACCAAACTACATACAACTTAAAAAAGTATGAATCAAGCGCACTGATATACAATTTTTTAGAAAGAATGGTTTCCTTCAAACTTCTCACATGTAATTATGTTCAACGATAAAGGAACTCTTTTTTATAGTCGAGCCGCATGGCGTGTCGTATGCGCCATCCCTTTGGTGGTTATATACAGAACGTAATTTTCCAACCCTGCACTTAGATAACACCAGCCCCACCCATCTCTTGAGACAAATCTGCAGTTTCCGTCTAAGGTTTGGAAGGAAGGGCTCTCTACCTCGAGACGAATCGCATACACCTATGACGAATTTGGATTTGTAGCTTTTTTTGCATCATTCTGTATTGGATTTAATGATACAAACTCATGGTCGTCTTTTCAATAAGAGTCTTAAATTATTTCTCTCAAGATACCTAGTCCAAACTGCGCAGTTCCTGTCACCCAAAGTGGAGTTCTATGCTGCACAGTGGGGCCATATTTTTTTTAAAATTCTTCATTTCACTTTCCTCGGATTCAAGCCCCATTTCAAACCTATGATCCGTCTACATAGTGCCCAACATTTCTGGGCCTTCAAAGTACACTGCCTAATGTGACACTTCCAATTAAGTTTCCTATCCAAAATCACTCCTATGTATTTGACCTTGTCAGATAGACCTTCGTCTTCCTCGTGAACAGACGTATTTCAGTCTTCTCTTGGTTACGCTCCTGAATGTGACACTTCCAATTCGGTTTTCTTTCCAAGATCACACCTAAGTATTTGACCTTGTCATATATCGAAAACATCTTATTGAGGAAACATGGTGCGTTCAATTGGCCCACCTTCGTCGTCCTCGTGAACAGGCGTATTTCAGTCTTCTCTTGGTTGCATTGAGACCCCTGGGTCTTGCCCAGTCATATGCCATATGCAAGACCCTTTCGGCCTTCTGCATAGCTGGTTTGTATCCTTACTCTTTAGAAGAATTATAACATTGTCTGCATGGCAGACGGGTTACAATCCCTCGTAATTCAGCATCCGTAAGAGGTTATTTATGGTGGTCACCCAAAGGTGTGGCGATAAAATGCCCCTCTATATATTTATATCATGGGACCCGCAATTTATCCACCTGTTCCTTAGCATACGATTTATCCAGTCCCTAAGGACCCGATCCGCCCGGTACTGGTCTAAGGATTGGATCAATGTGTCAGTCCGCACATTATTAAACGCCCCGTCGATGTCAATGCAATCCTCCCATGTGTACGTCTTGGCATTGAAGGATTCTTCAATTTTATGCACAATCTCGTGCAGGGCGGTCTCCACCGACCTTCCCTTGACATAGGCATGCTGTTTGTATTTAAACAGTTCGCTGAATGTTTCACTCTTTACCATGGTATCCATAATGCGTTCCATGGTTTTGATTAAAAAGAAAGTAGTGCTTATAGGCCTATAGGCCTAGGCTAGTCCCTAGTCATATGCCATTGCAAGAACCTTTCGGCCTTTCTGCATAGCTGGTTCTGATCCTTACACCTAAGAAGTATTATAACATCGTTTGCATAGCAGACGGGTTCAAATCCCTCCTTAGTCAGCCGCCGTAATAGGTTATATATGGTACTCACTCATAGGAGTGGCCATAAACTGCTTCCCTGTGGCGTGTCTTGTGCCACTTTCTCCCTTATATTTATGTCATGAGACACACAATTTACCCACCTGTCCCTTAGCATATGGTTTATCAAGTCTCCAAGGACCAGTATAGGTCTAAGGATTGGACATTGTTAAACGCCCCCTCTATGTCAATGCAAACCGCCAATGTGTACGTCTTGGCAACGAAAGATTCTTCAATTTTATGCACAGCCTCGAACAGGGCAATCTCCACCGAAATTCCCTTGATATAGGTAAGCTGTTTGTATTTGAGCAGTTCGATGAAAGTCCTGTTCTTTATCATGGTATCCACAATAAGTTCCATGATTTTGAGTACAAACGACGTAAAGCTTATAGGTCTATAGGCCTTTGGTGCCGCATAACTTGCCTCATGCCAGGCTTTCGGAGTATAAGTATATATGAGGTGCCAGATAGTCGGCCGCCAGAAATATTCCATCAGGTCCGGGTGACTTAAATGGTTTGAGGCTCCTAGGGGCTTCCTTGACCATAAATTTCATTATGATAAGTCTTCGATCAACCTCATTATTCTAAGATTTCGATGTCTCCTTGAGTCCCATCGTCAAAAGCCTCAACATGTCCTCTGTTATCTCTGCTCTCACTCCCATGTCGTCTACTAAAGTTTCAGTTTGGACATGGGTTTTTGAGAGAAACTTTTTCATCTTGACGGCGTCATCATCGCTATCGACCTGTTCGCAGAAAAGCATCCAGGAGGCATTAAAACTGAGGTGTTAACGCCATGATGGGCAAAAATTCAAAGCCCTAGTTGATCCGGGGTCACCTTAGGCTTTAAAGGCTTGTTTGGGTTGTAAAATCTTTACTTGTGTCCGAATTAAATTTTTTTGGCTAGTTAGTGCTCAAAAATCGAAAAAAATTGCTTAAGATCTACAATATCTCTTCTGGTTTCGGAGATATTCGACTTGAAGTTTTTTTTTAGAATTTTGGCCGATATCGGCTCTGTATTTTGAGTTTTACGAAGGCATTTGTGATTCGATTTTCATTTTGATTAGTGATTTGAATTGATGATGAAATTTGCAAACAACTTTGGCGCAAATATTGTCCACATCCGATTATTCAGTCAAAAAAATTTAGAAAATGTTTTCAAACGCCATATTTTTTATTATTTTTTTTTTCTTTGAACATATCCCACTGTACATCGCGGTTGCTATTTCTCTATTGACCAAATTACCGCCGTTCACACAATGTTCTGGCGTTGGTACTGTAGCACCTGATGGATTCCGTTTTTTCCGCTTGCACGACCTTGTTATGTTCTGGCAACCAAAAATAGAGCTCGGTTTCGGGGTGCTCAGATATGTTATCTCCTCTATCTTTTATCATGCAGTTACAGGTGAGGTGTTAACGAGATCTTCTGCAAAATTTCAAGGCAGTATGTGGTCCGGGAGTCTCTTGGCTGGACTATTAAGTTGATCACATCGGCATTTCGAAAATTTGTTCGGGCTGCCAAATCTTCCATTATGGTCAAATTTCCAAAATGCTGGATAGTGCTTAAAAAATCTCTACAAAAAAGTTCGCTTGAGGTCTTTTCGGGTAACAAATGAAGATGTGGCAGCCTTATTTTATATTTTTTTTCTTTGAAATTCCGAGGTGAAAAAATTTAGGGCCTGTGAGGAGGCAAACGGACCACCTAGGGCATTTAAATTTTGCATAAGATCTCGATAACACCTCCGCTCTACTCTAATTTCAAAGAGTTATCTTCATCCCTTCTCTAATGCCATTTTTTATACTAGTTTTTTCGATTCTATCCCACTGTGCAATGTTCCTTCCATTCCCAAAATATGGTCCAAGTATGGAATTTTAACCCGCTTGTGATGTGATGTGTTCTTCATCATTGTAAACTTCTTACTAATGCTAATAACTGTCTTTTCTAAAATAATAATGAATCTAAAATATTTGACTGAGTGATCTGATTTAATATGGAAAGCAGTACTTAGTCAGGACGGCTTCTCCGGTGGTTGCACAACTTCATGGTCCACTCTACATAGGTCGTAATAGGCTTTTGCTGTGGTATGGCCTATGAACGTGATCACCCTAACGTGTTATATGATACGCATCATATTTTTAGATGTTTCCTCTTTCCCTATCTATATTTGGAAGAAATATTTCGATGCAAATCATTGAGCTTAAACTTGAATCGGACTGCACTCATTGATATTTGAGAAATTTGCCCCTGTTCCTCAGTAGAATGTTAATGGGCACAATTTTGAAAAAAATGGCTTTTGCATTTTAATGCAAAATTCTTTCAAAGAATTTTTTTTTTAATTTCTCTAAAAATTTTTTGCAACAACTTTTTTTGTGTTAGAATGGCAACCCTGCTACAAAGCTCTATCAAGTTATCATCCATTCACCTACTTACTGAACAGAAGAGACACAAACACACACACACACACATCTACAAACAGTAATAGCAACGGACATATATATTAACCCCACTCCACAAGACCACAAACATGTGTTAGTCTTCTATATTACCCCCATTGGTGACTATCGTTAAAGGATATGAAAATAGCATATCAACAACCACCTTGTTTACTTCACCCTCAAAGCCTCAAAGACTCGAACCCCCATACTAAGGAATGGAAAAAAATTCAAATTCTTACACTTCCTACATCGTTTCTATTCAAAAATTCTTTTCATAGGTTTTTCTTTACTTTTTTTTAACACATTAGAGACTTAACCACAAAGAATTTCTCTCAAGTTTGTCGTCGTCGTTCGTCCGTCCGTCCATGATTGTTGCTGCCTTAAGTGATGAATAGGAAAAATTCATGGCAGCTTCTCACATTCATGTCAGTCGATTTTCGAGTTTGTCTACTTTTTGTTGGTTCTAAACTTTTCATATTAACCACAGATGTCACTTTAATAACTCTGCCGAAAAAAAAATATGCATAAAATATTATTTATTACTTGAGCCAAACCAAAACGAGACAAAGACAGAATGACAAATTCAAAAAAGAAGATCACAACTTTATCGTTCATTAGGGCATGAGATAGACACCAGAGGGAGCTTCATATGCCAGGCACTTCTTTAAATGTAAAATAAAAAAAAAATTGGGGAATTTATGTTGAAAATTAATTGAAGTTTGAATAATTAATGGCAAATTGATGGTAGTTAAGAGAATTGTTTCATGCTAAAAATAGGGTTGAGAGAATACTTGAATAGCTAAAAAAAAATTAAGAGTTAGACTATGGGTTTAAAATTGTAATTAAATTAAAGGCAAGCAAAATTCTACTTTTTCCCTCGAAAAGCTCGGATAAATGTATATTAGTGACAAGCTCTTCCAGAGCCATGCTGATCATTGTAGCGGTTCACGCTAAATACGTACGCAATCGTCCGTCTAGCGATTCCTCAGTAGACAGTGGCTTCGATATGCATCCCAAATTATCGGATGTGAGGGCAGATATTTCCACAACCTAAAGGCTACGCATGTATCTAAAACTAATTGAAGTCCATTTAGGATGTGTAGATAGCCACTTTCAATTCGCTGTTGAATTTCCTTTGCTCAGCTACAAAGATATCGCAGTGCTGTGGTACTGTGTGACTCGATTTTTTGAAGAGTTTTCTTTTTTAAGCCGAAGTCCATTTTAACATGAACCTGCTCACATGTACACAAAAGCTTCATATGACCCTTTTTTCAGTTTTCTAGTTTTTATTCTTCAGTTTTTGTAATTTTTCTTTTTTATTTTTCCGGTGCCAGTTCAATCCATACATATCCATCTGTTTTCAAACTTTGCTTTCAATTTTTTTATTATTTTTCTATTTTCATTAAAAGCATCTCTATTTGGTTTTCTTTTCTCTATACGCTACATAAAAAATAAATCCAAAGACAAACAGAAAAACAACATACAGTAAAAAAAAGAGAAAACTCCCGCCTGCACTGATTTTTTTAGTTTCTTTATAATTTTTAAGTTTTCAAATTCAAACTAACCCGACCCAAGCGAAGAAGTAAAAAAAAAATACTGAAAAACAATCAATCAACCAACTCTTCCCCCCACAACCCCTGTCATCATCCTCATGATATCATCATCATAATTGTATGAATTTCAGCAATGGGCAGTCCATACTACAGAGACATGGATGAGCCAACCAGTCCCGCGGGGGCGGGACATCATCGAAGTCGGAGCGCCAGTAGACCCGTAATGTCACATGGTCTGGATTATCCAAGTAATTAGAATGACTTAACATTTTTTTTAACCCCACCTCGCGGAGTAGGAGATAAATAAATTGTATTTTTTTTTTCTTTCTCTTCTTTCGTTTCCTCTTCAACCCTGCTGAATTGTATTTTAAAGGAGCCCCCCGCTATCAGTCCTTGGATAGAGGTGGCCTGGTCGATCATCATGACCGTGAGTTCATACCCATACGTGAGCCCAGAGATCGTTCGCGAGATCGATCTTTGGAAAGGGGCTTGTATTTGGAAGATGAACTCTACGGACGTTCGGCCAGGCAGAGTCCAAATCCTTTGGGTAAGTTTGTTGTTGTAAAAATCTAACAAAAAAACACACTTCGCAAAAAAGCAAAGATTTTACCCATTTGTTTTTGTCTGTGTTTTTTTTTTCTTATTCTTTGCAGGTTTTAATTCGGGCATGCCAACCACGGATCGAGCGTATCTGGGCGATTTGCAACATCAAAACACAGATCTGCAGCGTGAATTGGGTCAGCTGAAACGAGAACTGGAGCTGACAAATCAAAAGCTGGGCAGCTCCATGCATAGCATAAAGACTTTTTGGTCACCAGAACTGAAAAAGGAGCGAGCGTTGCGAAAAGAAGAGAGCGCCAAGTATAGTTTGATCAATGACCAGCTGAAATTGTTGAGCACGGAAAATCAAGTAAGTCTATCAAGGAAAATAAAACAATTTACACAAATAAACTCAGTTTACGTATATACGGTAGATAATTGAAGGTTCCAGCAGATTTCTATGTAAGTAAAATTGTGACAAAAAAAAAATATTCCGAAATATATTTGGACAGTAGCGCAGAGGTTAGCATATCCGCATATGACACTGAACGCCTGGGTTCGAATAATGGCGAGACCATCAGAAAAAAATTTTGCCAATGAACATTCCTCTAAGGAACCGGGGCAAACTTCCCACATATTAATGAGTGCAGTCCGATTCAAGTTTTAAGCTCAATGATAAGGGGCCTCCTTTTTATAGCCGAGTCCGAACGGCGTGCCGCATAGTACCTCACAAATGTTGCCAGCATTAGCAGGTATATGGGTCAATCTGGATCATATTTAGTTCAGGTGAACCGAGAGGCATTATAGAAGTCACAGTTTAAAATTTCAGCGAAATCAATTTATAAAAAGTAAAAGCGTGCTAAGTTCAGCCAGGCCGAATATTGGAATCCCACCACCAAGGATTCTGCCAAAAATTTGTACAAAATAAATTTAATTGAGGGGCATTATTTTGTTCTACATACCAAACTTCTGTCAAACCAGCAAAAATTACTCAGACCATATTAGAAACGTATGTTGAAGGTCATGAGAGAAGCCGTTGTACGTAAATTCTTCTAAATCGGATGAGAATTGCGCCCTCTAGAGGCTCAAGAATTCAAGATCTCAGATCGGTTTTTATGGCAGCTATATCAGGTTATGGACCGATTTGCGCCATACTAAGCACAGTTATTGGATTTGCGCCATACTAAGCACAGTTATTGGAAGTCATTAAACACTAACTTCAGTCAAATCGGATGAGAATTGCGCCCTCTAGGGGCTCAAGAAGTCAAGGCCCAAGATCGGTTTATATGGCAGCTATATCAGGTTATGTGCCGATTTGCGTCATACTTAGCACAGTTATTGGAAGTCTTAACAAAACAGTACGTGCAAAATTTCAGTCAAATCGGACGAGAATTGCGCCCTCTAGGGGCTCAAGAAGTCAAGACCCAAGATCGGTTTATATGGCAGCTAAATAAAAACATGAACCGATTTGAACCATACTTACGGCAGTGTTTGGAAGTAATACCAAAACACCACGTGCAAAATTTTAGTCAAATCGGACGACAATTGCGCCCTCTATAGGTTAAAGAAGTCAAGACCCAAGATCGGTTTATATGGCAGCTATATCAAAACATGGACCGATTTCAACCATACTTAGTGCAGTTGTTGGAAGTAATACCAAAACACCACGTGCAAAATTTCAGTCAAATCGGACGACAATTTCGCCCTCTAGAGGTTAAAGAAGTCAAGACCCAAGATCGGTTTATATGGCAGCTATATCAAAACATAGACCGATTTGGCCCATTTACAATCCCAACTGACCTACACTAATAAAAGGTATTTGTGCAAAATTTCAAGCGTCTAGCTTTACTCCATCGAAAGTTAGCGTGCTTTCAACAGACAGACGGATGGACGGACGGACGAACGGACATGGCTAGATCGTCTTTAAATGATATGACGATCAAGGCGCATATTTCGAAGTGTTACAAACAGAATGACGAAATTAGTATACCCCCATACTAGGGGGGAGGATAAAAAAAAACTGTTTCTTTGAAAAATAGCATGCCTTCAATTGCCAGACGGACAGACAGTCATCACCAGTCCGACCATAGCGGTCATTGAAAAACAAAAACTTCATAGTTTTAGACCAATATTTCGGGGTGTTACAAACGAAATGACGTAGTTGAAACTCCTTCCCTATCGCCCTTGTGATGGAGGTTATAAAAAAATAATAAAATTTATGAATACAATTATCGTCATCCTTTTCCTACACTTTAGAATTATAGTGCTTTGAATTCCTTTTTTGAGCATTCTCATATTTGGGGTCTAATACAAATATTGACAACAATTTTACTTTCATAAAAATAACACTTGAGCAAAACAACCAAAGCTTAGCCATGTTGTGGTGAAAGTGCTTTAAGTGCGAGTTCATGCGATGGCCTTCTAATACTAACCCCAACAACATCACTAACTAACATTCTACGGTTATTATTAAATATGTTATGGCTAATTAACTAAAAATGTTTTCTTTACTTTCTTTCCATTTATTCTGTTTACATTGTCCTCGCCCCCCCACTATACTCTGGGTGTTTGGTGTCACCATTCCAACCTCCCCCCATCTCTAAATCGTGATATAGAAACAAGCCATGTTGGTGCGTCAATTAGAGGAGGAACTACGTGCTCGCATGCGTCAGCCCAACATTGAGATGCAGCAACAAATCGAAGCGGTCTATGCGGAAAATGATCATTTGCAGCGTGAAATTAGCATTTTACGAGAGACAATCAAAGATTTGGAATGTCGAGTGGAGACACAGAAACAAACTTTGATTGCACGCGACGAAAGCATTAAGAAGTTATTGGAAATGTTGCAGGCCAAAGGCATGGGTAAGTAAATAAATGGTAGAAAATTACAACGGATACACTAGGCGGCAAAAAAGCGTTATTTATTAAAAAAAAAATATTAAAAAAAAAAATATTCAAAATTTTTAAATTATATAAAAAGTTCAAAACAGGCCCACTCTGTCCTCTAGCTTTGATCCATCCGTGTAACATGATCTTCCAGATGGCAATACTAGGGTTCCGTCAATACAAAACTATGCCGATGGCACATCTCAGTTATCCGATCGGAAACCTCTTCCCTTCCTTCCAGGTTTCCTATCGTCGCCTCGATTGTACCGCGATGGTATGTGAGCTGCTCCCATCCTCATTGGGAGAATGGATTGAGGATGGTACCATGTATGTGGCATAAGGCGGATTAATATCCGCACCCTCCTTTCAACGTAACCCAAACTAAAATAAAAACCATAAAAACGCACAAAATGGGCACATTAGCCAATCACGGATATATGGGACTCGGTTTGGTTGTTCCGTATAGACTAAAAAAAGGCAGAACTGATTTTCTCGAAATTTTCGCATATTGTGTATGTTGGTCTGGAAGGAAACATAGGCTATATAATTTTTCGGTATCGGAAGGGGGACGGACCCTCCCCCTTAAGCCAAAAATACAATCCAAACTCAAAAGTGAACCGATCGGGACAATATAGGTATCAAATGCAAGGTATTGGAGACCAGAAAACGAATAAGGTATTAAAATTTGGGTTCAAGTACCCAGCGGCCGCTCGCAACCCCAAAACTCCTCTAGACAGATATATTGGACATTCATTTCAAAATGGGACTCAAATGAAAAGTATTAGGCAGTAGATTAGGTCCAACCATGGCTATATGGGATTCGAATGAAGGGTATTGGGGAGTAGATTACGAATATGACATAATAGGTCAAATGGGTTATTTGACCTATTATGACAATATAAGAGTCAAATGAAAGGTATTTGAGAGTAGAAAATGAATTTGATGTCCCATTTTGGAGCCAAGTGTTTTGGGGTATGCCCTAAAGCACCCCCTTAACTGAACTTCATTTGCGTTGGGAATAAAAAACGAAATTGATATGTATTTTCAGTGCAAAGTGCCGGTGGCCGCCCCAGCCCCAAAACACCCCTCAAACGGTTCATATATACCGGCCATGGCGAAATGGGGCTCAAATTAAAGGGATTTTGAAGTGCAGCACGAATTTGATATCCATATTTAAGTCTAAATGTCTGAGATGCCTCCCCTAATGAGAACATTACCACCAGGAACCGAGAAGGGGCAAATTGTCACACATCAAGGAGTGCTTTCCGTTTCAAGATTAAACTCAATGATAAGGGACCTTTTATTGTAGCCGAGTTTGAATGGCGTCCCGCAGTGCGACACCTCTTTGGGGAAAATTTTTAAATGACCATGCATGGCATTGTACCTCGCAAATGTCGCCAACATTAAGAGGGGATAAACACCGCTTTGTCCGATGTTCTCGCCAGAATTCGAACGCGTTCAGCGTCATAGGCTACAATGGCACGAATTCGATATCCTCATTCAGGGCAAAGTGTCTCCACCCTAAAAAGATATTAGAGAATTAAAAGGCGCAGCGGAGCGGGCCCGGTTCGTCTAGTTTTCGATATAAATTAAATGTGTCTTAATTTTTACAAAATTTTCTATAGAAATAAAATTTTTGTGGAATTTTGACAAAATGTCTTGCAAATTTTTTGCTTTGTATTGTAAGAACCCCTCCATTATTTATCACCCCTATCTTAGCCTTACACGTTTTCAAATTGAAAAATAATATCACAAAGTGTAAAAAATCTCTCTGAGGACCAACCACTTTTACCACTTTTTCTTTGGCCAGAAACAAGGGGGCTTCCCGTGTTGCCCATCAATTTTGTAGTGTTGGTTTGCTTACTTTGTTTGATTGCTGGTAGCTATTATTGGGTCTTGTTTCTTTATTGAACATGTTATTTATTAAATGTCCGTCTGTCCGTCCGTCTGTCCATCCATTGCCTGGCAGTCCGTCTGTGTGTCTATTTGTTTGTCCATTGGCTTGTCCAAGTGCATGGAGGAGAAACACAAATAGAAATTCATTGAGGTTAGCATTAATGTTTGCCCAAGTTTCATAAGAGTCTCCAACATTGGCCTCAACAACAAGCCACCGCAAACAAATAAACAAATAAATACGAAAAAAAAAAATATGTATGAAAGTATATGTGCAGCGTTGTTCGTATATCGAAGAAATAAAAATAAAAATTATTATATCAAAGCGAATGATGTATGACTATAGCTGCAACATTGAGTGGCAATCAACGCAGCACCAGCACCGGCAGCAGCAGTGAGGCAAGAGACAGACTGGCAGCAAGGCAACCAGTCATCCATCAGGCCCCTTTCTAAGCAGCAGGAGGTTAAAAATGACGATGATGATCAAGGATATTGACATTGAAAGGGGGGGGGAGGCCAACTACTAAAGACGCTCAGTCTTCCCCAAGCAAATAACGCGTATATAACAGCCTTGCGAGGTGGTGGTTAGGTTGCGAGGCTGAATAGTTCGATTTGTAGAAGAGGGAAACCCAACCAACCAACACTTTCAAAAGTTGGCAGACTTGAAGGCAAACTTTTGTCAAGTTGACTTTCTTTGGCTGCATCATTTTGTTAAATTATTGGATGACAAATTAAAAAAAAATCTCATGAAAAATGATTACAAAAGTTTAATAATGCAACGTTTTTTTGGACAGTCATACAGCAGAGACTTTAAAATGCTTCAAGTTGAAATTGCAACTGAATGACATGCTCCCCTATACACAATTTTCAATTTAAGCGAAATTGTGTACAACCCTTATGGTCACAGAAAAACACAAAATTGGTATAAAACTTTGAGATCAATTAACCCGAAGGGAGACTTCACCCCAAAACCCACCCAAATGGTTATGTTTATCGAATGGGACAATATGGCTATCAAATAAAAGATATTTAAGAGTAATACAAATGAGTATAAGAGTAATATCAGTTTATATACCGATTCGAATCATATTTGGCACAGATATTGGAAGTCTTTGTGCCACATTTTAGCCATATCGGATGAAAATTGAGGTTTCTAGGGGCTCAAGAAGTCAAGATCCGGGATCGGTTTATATGGGGGCTATATCAATATATGAACCGTATATTGGCCCATTTACAATCCCAACTAATAGGAAGTGTTTGTGCACATGGGTAAATTGACTCAATATCAATATGAACATATATAAATTGTTAGGTCTCAGACCAATATTTTGATGTGTTACAAACGGAATGATGTAACACAGATTGCAGTTCCCCTGGAATGTGTATGGTAGTTCCTAGATACGTAATCTCGTCTGCTCTACAAGTCCCTGGGATATACCTGTGGCCCGACAACCAGAACAGGTGTATTTTGAACTGTTTGACATTTCGTTGAGAGATCTGCGGCAGTTGAGGGCGGTTTTTAAAGTCAGAAATGTGTTCTCCAGGAATTTAATGGCTGCCTGGTACAGTACTTTGTATCAAAAAGCGGCTCAGGTAGTGTGTAATCCACACTACCTGGAACATCGGACATTGTATTAAGGACAACACAGTGTCCGTAGCTGCCACATGAGCTTCACAGTAGTGGCTGCAGCAATTTGCCTGCTCACAATTTCCAGAGGCATAACGTGCAGCATTAAATTCATTGCACCAGATGGCGTAGTCCTAAGTGCGGTTGTAATGCCCAAACAAGGCATCCTTTGGATCCGGTTGACTTTTCAATAGTAGGTGGACTTTTGAAGGGCCGACCACCAGACCAAAACACCATATAGCATTATAGGTCTAAAAGCAATGCATGACGAGAGGCCTAAGCCCCCAACTGTTGCCAACGAATATCTTGCAAGTACATAGGGCAATAGTTGCCTTTCCAAAATGTTGGATATGAAGTTCAATTTCCTGTCCAGCAAAACATCCAGGTATTTTGGGCTTTCTGTAAATGGAACATTCTCTCCTCCCAGGAGCAGGTAATACCATCGCGGTATAATTGAGGCGACAATAAGAAACCTGGAAGGAGTGGAATGAGATGACACTTGTGGTATAGCCATCTGGAAGATCATGTTGTACGGGTGGACTAACGCTAAAAAACAGAGTGGGCCTGGGGTTCTACATTGAGAACCTAGAGATAGAGATCTGTTTTAGACTGCCTGACCATAATACGGTCCTGCAGGCGAAGATCAGGCCTATCACGGAATGCGTGAAGTGGTGTGAGGTTTGTGGACAGTAAACTGACCATAAGGGCAATAACAACCAGGACGGTAATATCAAGAATAGTCTTGGAATGTAAGAAGAAGATTAACGCCTTCTCTGAGAATGGCACAATCCGCATCGTTTGGGTGCCGGGTGGTCGAACGCGAAAGCGACGTTACATTTAGATATCAGGACGTTAGTAAAGCTTTCGGTATAATAACAGGACAGATAGGACTACGAGCTCACTTATTATGCAGAAAAAGGTAAGCAAGTGATAGCAAGTGTAGGGCATGGTGGTTGGTGTGTGTTGCGATCTCTGGCTTTCCTTTTCCATTTGCAAAGAAAATCTCCCATCATTGAGCTCGTCTCGATAGAGAAACAAAGAAGAATTCTACAATTTTATGAGCTTCGACCTAACAGGCAAGAAACTTGAAAATGATTTTTTTTCTGTGTAGTCTGCGACCCCATAAGGCGTATATATTCTTCATCGTCTGCTATTCTCAGTCGATCTAGCCATGTTCTTTCGTCTGTCCGTTTATCTACAGAAATCGGGATTAAGGTCGAAAGAATAAAGCTAGCCACTTGAAAATTTACAAAATACTTCTTATGTAAACAAGATTGATTCCGCAAGCTCCATTTCAATAAATTATATCAGGTTATAAATGGATTTCAACCGTACCTTGCACAGTTGTTGAAAGCCATAAAAAAACATTTCATGCTCAATTTCAGTCAAATCGGACAAAAATTGCGCCTTTCAGGAGCTCAAGAAGTCAAATCCGGAGATCTGCTTTTAAGAGAGCTATATCAGGTTATAGACTGATTCGGACCGTACTTGGTACAGTTGTTGAAAGTCATATCAGAACACAACTTGCAAAATTTCAGCCAAATTGGAAAATATTGAGGCTTGTAAACTCAAGAAGTCAAATCGGCAGATCGGCTTATATGGGAGCTATATTATGTTATAGACCGATTTGGACCGTACATGGCACAGTTGTTGAAAGTCATAACAGAAAACTACATTCAGCCAAATCGGAAAACAATTGCGGCTTCCAGGGGCTAAAGAAGTCAAATCAGGAAATTGATTTAAGTGGGAGCTACATCTAAATCTGAACAGATATGACCAAAATCTAAATCTAAATCTAAATAAAATTGTCGGACCAAGTGTTAGGGGGACCACCCCAACCCCGAAAACACCCCTAAATCGGTCATATTTACCGATCATGGCAATATGGGACTCAAATGAAAGGTATTTGCGAGTAGAATACGAATCTAAAATCCAAATGTAGGATCACGTTTCCGGGGGTCCACCCCTTCCCCAAAGCACCCCCCAAAAAAAGGACTTATTTACTGTCCATGGCAATATGGGGCTTAAATAAAATGTATTTGAGTGAAGAATACGAATATCATATCCAAATATGGGACCTCTTCCTAAAAACTTCCCCCAAAGGGTACAAATTTACGACCATAGCCACATGGGGCTCAAATAAAAGGTTTTTGGGAGTAAAACAAGAATCTGATATCAATATTCGGGAAAAGTGTCTATGAGGCCACCCCAACCCCACAACACCACCCAAATAGGAAGTATTTGCTGACTATTGCAGTATGAGGCTCAAATAAGAGGGTTTTTAGAGTAGAACACGAATCCGATATATATTTTCAAGGTCAACTCACTGAGTGGCCGCCCACTCAGTGAGTTGGCCTTAGTGATTGGGGGACCACCCCAATCACCAAAACACCCCTAAATCCGTCATATTTACCGACCATGTCAACGTGGAGCTTAAATGAAAGGTATTGGGGGGTAGAGCAAGAATTGATACCCATTTCCGGGACCAATTTTTTGACCAAAATACCTCACAAACAGCAATTTTTTAGCGACCATCGCAATATGTGGCTCAAATGAAAGGTATTTGGGAGTATAATACGCATGGGTTCGAATCCTGGCGAGACCATCAGAAAAAATTTTCAGCGGTGGTTTTCCCCTCCTAATGCTGGCAACAATTGTGAGGTACTATGCCATGTAAAACTTCTCTCCAAAGAGGTGTCGCACTGCGCCACGCCGTTCGGACTCGGCTATAAAAAGGAGGCCCCTTATCATTGAGTTTAAACTTGACACGGACTGCACTCAGTGATAAGTGAGAAGTTTGCCCCTGTTCCTTAGTGGAATGTTCATGGGCAAAATTGGGGCAATACGAATTTGATATTCAAACGTAGGACCGTGTATTTAGGGCATCACCCCTTCTCCAAAAAACCCCCTAAAGGATAGAAATTTTTCGACCATGCCAATATGTGGCTCAAATGAAAGGTATTTGAGATTAGAAAAACAAATTTGACACCCTATTTAGGGGGATGCCTCATCGTGTAAACTCCCCTAAACTAATGGCAGTAAGGGGTTTAAATAAATGGTATTTGAAAGAAGAGCACGATGTTGATATTTTTTTTCAGTGTCAATTATCTGGGGGCCCACCTAACCCCCGAAAATATCCCTAAATGAAATATCATGAGAATATCGGGCTGATTCAGATTAAGATTACTTATTCAGATTACTTATATTGTTAAACTGTTAGTCAAGCGATATACTATTTTCGTAGCATGGTATTTCACTAAAAGCTCTTTAATTGTCGAATATAAATATTCCAAGGAAACTTTTGTTCCATAAAAATAAAATAAGGCGCAGAGGAGTGGGCCCGGGTCAGCTAGTAGGCTATAAAAAAGATGACTCTTATCATTCTTAATGAAATGTTTGTGGGAAATCTTATGTATGAATTTTTTCAATATATTTCTAATCATAAGTCAAACATTTCATTCATACCATATAAGATTTTATGCAACTTAAAATGTAGGAATACTCTTGATTAAAGTCATACCAATGTTTAGTAACAAACAATTTACGGTTTTACTGTCATTTTTTTCAATTTCTTATACGATGCACTTCCTGGCTTTCATTACTTGAATGGCAAATGAAATGGAAACTAAAATTCCATCACGACAAGCAGGCAAAGAGGAAGAACGACAAATGTTCCAACAAATGCAAGCCATGGCTCAGAAACAGGTAAATTATTTACAGTTTTCCGTATTATTATTATAAGTATTTGTATATGTATTTGTATTTGTATTTGCTTTTCTTCTCTCTCATAACATAAGAGAAAATCTCAACAGAAAGAATAATAAGAAAGAACAAAACCAGAAGAAGAAAAAAAACATTGAATCAAATTGAATAGACAACAAAAAAAAAGTAATCTCCAAATTAATTTTCTGCCAAAAGACAAGAAAAACAGGAGAATAACTTAAAGTAAAGAAAAAAAAAAGAAAATCAAACAAAAACCTCTTTACACAAATTAGCAAAAATTTCTCATCATTTCTTTCCATGTGTTTTACTAAAATACGTTTTTTTGCCTTGGTTGATTTCAAATTTAGTTTCGGTGTTTTAACGCTTTTTGGTTGATTTTAAATTCCATTTGTTGGACGGCCGAAAAAAGGAGTCCACAACGAAAAACAAAATAGTATAAACATAATTAAGAAAACAATGAAAATGTATTTCACTAATTACTAGCAGCGCATATTTGCATACTGATTGTTTAGTTTTGTGTTTTTTTTTTTTGTTTTCTTAGTTTTGTTTCATTTTATTTCGAAATAAAGTTTCAGTTTCCACACAAATTCGTTATGTTTTTTAGTGCCATTTCACATATTCAGTCACCTTATTTTTTTTGGATTATAACAGTTAGAAAATATAATCATCACATGCCAAGAAATTATAAATAATAATTTTCATTTGTTTTATGTGACGAAAACAAAACAAAACAGTAAACGAAAACATAAACACAGCAAGGAAAAAATAAAGAAGTGAATGAGCAACATAGAAATCATTACTTCATAAGTTCTTTTCGTTTTCCTTTGCCTACTATTCCCCATCACGCCACATAGACAGTCATATGTTCCACATATACAACCTTCAATACTGTACTCAACCACCCGCATTAACTGGATTTCTCAAAATCGTCTAAACACTTTATACATAAACCCCCAAAAAAAATCCACTAACTAAACTAAGGCTACCCTTCCCCCTCCAACCAACTACAAAGTCTCAAACACTCCCCTTTGTTTACTAACCCACACTAATGCTAAATACCTAACCTTACCTACTTACTGTTACTATTGTCCAATAGTGTGTTGTAGTCCTGAAAATGAAGTGAAATTCTTGACGATTAGTTCACATAGTTGGTATTTGTTTTTGTTGTTCCTTTTTTTGACCTTTTCCTTTTGTGTTGTACTTTTTCCCCTTTATACTCCTAATTTTCATGCCTTTGATTTAATTTCAGTTTTTGTTTCTTTCCAAAAACAAGAGAGTAGCAGGCGTGAGAGAGAGAGAGGGGTATGATTTGCTCGAGGTTAAAACGGAATACAAATTTGCCTCTTTTTTGGCTTGGTATTCGATTTAGTTCCGTTTCCGCAGCCTTTTAACGCTTTACCTGATTTATGATCAAAATTTATGCCCCTTCATGTACATATTTAAGGGTCAGTTGTGAGTTCATTGTTTGTTTCGTTATTTATTCATTTCATTCATTTGTTGTATTGTGGTGGTATAACATTGTTTTTTTTTTTTTTTGGTTTTGAAAATTTGGCGCTAATTTCTATAACAAATATACATACACTACACTAATCAACATAAAACAAGTGTAAAGTGTAATTAAATAAAAATAATTATACTAAATTACTAAAGACATTAGTTATGCTTATTCACTGCTAATAAACCAAAAAAATCTAAAGTGGGAAAACCAAAGGAATAGAAACAAGTAAAAGCTTGCAAAGTTCGGACGTGCCGAATCTTATATACCCTCCACCATGGATCGCATTTGTCGAGTTCTTTTCCCGGTATCTTATTTTTGGTAAACAAAGGATAAAAGAAAAACCAGTAAGGAAGGGCAAAAGTCGAGCGGTGCCGACTGCATAATACCCTACACCTATACTTTGAGTACAATGTGGGAGATATATTCTATTCTGAACCAATTTTGATGGACCACGGCGAGCAAAAATATGTTCAAACTGTAATAACAACGGCTGACAAATGACAACATTATTGCAAATTAACCAAAATCTGACGAACATATATATCGAAGCTATATCTAATTCTGAACCGATTTCGAGCAAATTTCTCAGATAATGTGGTAGTTGTCGAGGAAAACGTTGTGCAAAATTTTGGCAAGATTGGGCAAACAATGCGCTTGGGTTGAAAACCTGGCGATATACATGTATGACAGCTATATCTAAATCAGGGCCGATTTCTATGAAATTCACCAGAGAGAGAGAGAGAGAGAGAGAGAGAGAGGGAGAGGGAGATAGACAGTCATAAGAAAATCCCTCCTGCAAAATTTGGAGCGAATTGGTTAAACAATGAGCACTTTCTTGCAATATTTCTCAAAATCGGACGAACATATATATGGAAGCTATATCTAATTCTGAATCGATTTCGAGCAAATTTCTCAGATAATGTGGTAGTTGTCGAGGAAAGCGTTGTGAAAAATTTTGGCAAGATTGGTCAAACAATGCGCTCGGGTTGAAAATCTGGCGATATACATATATAACACCTATATCTAAACCTGGGCCGATTTCTCTGAAATTCATCAGAGAGAGAGAGAGATAGAGAGAGACATAGAGGAGAGACAGAGACAGACAGAGAGAGAGAGACAGAGAGAGAGGGAGAGAGAGTAATAAGAAAAAGAGAGAGAAATAAGAAAATCAGCACTTGCAATTTTTCTCAAAATCGGATGAACACATATATGGAAGCCATACCTAAATCTGAAACGATTTTGAGCAAACTTCTCAGATACTGTGACAGTCGTCGTGGAAAGCGTTTTGCTAAATTTTGGCAAGATGGGTCAATAAATGCGCTTGCTGTGACTCTAGAAGTTAAAATCGGGCGATATATATATATATATATGAAATCTATATCTAAATCTGAACCGATTCCCATGAAGTTCACCAGTAATGTCGAGAGTCATAAGAAAATCCTTCCTGCGGAATTTCGAAAGAATCGGTTAACAAAACACCATTGCAATGCAATATTACTGCAAATCGGACGAACATTTATATGGGAGCTATATCCAAATCTGAACTGATTTCGAGCAAACTTCTCAGATACTGTGGCAGTGGTCGGGGAAGGCGTTTTGCAAAATTTTGGCAAGTTGGGTCAATAAATGCGCTTGCTGTGACTCTAGAAGTTGAAATCAGGCGATATATATATGACAGCTATATCTAAATCTGGGCCGATTTCCTTGAGAGAGAGAGAGAGTCATAAGAAATTCCTTCCTGCCGAATTTCGAAAGAATTGGTTAACAAAAGACCATTTTATTGCATTATTACTGAAAATCGGGCAAACATATATATGGGAGCTATATGCAAATCTGAACCAATTTTTTTCAATTTCAATAGGCTTTGTCTCTAGACCAAAAAACACGCCTGTACCAAATTTTACTACGATCGGATGATCACTGCGACCTGTACTTTGTACACAAATTAACATGGACAGACAGACAGACGGACAGACAGGTTATAGCTAAATCGAATCAGAAAGTGATTCTGAGTCGATCGGTATACTTATCAATGGGTCTATCTCTCTTCCTTCTGGGTGTTACGAACAAATGCACTTAGTTATAATACCCTGTACCACAGTAGTGGTGTAGGATTTAAAAACTGCTATCCTATTAAAGCTATATTACCTTTTTGGTCCGATTCGGCCCATAATTGAATTGAATATTGAATATTGAAGACCATATAAGAAGTCATTGTGTAAAATTGCAGCCAATTCCAATAAGAATTGCGCCCTTTAGGGACTCAAGAAGTAAAATAGGGAGCTTAGTTTATATGGGAGCTGTATCAGGCTATAGACTGACTCAGACCATATATGACAAGTATATTGAAGGTCTTGGGGGAAGCCATTGTACAAAATTTCAGCCAAATTGGATAATAAATGCGCGCTCTAGAGGATCAAGAACTTAAGATCCCAGATCGGTTTATATGGCAGCTATATCAGTTTATGAAGCAATTTAAACCATATTTGGCATAGTTGTTGGAAGTCAAAACAAAACACTTAATGCTAAATTTCGGTCAAATCGGTTAAAAATTGCGCCCTCTAGTGGCTTAAGAAGTCAAGATTCAAGATCGGTTTATATGGCAGCTATATCAGGTTATGAACCGATTTGAACCATACTTAGCACAATAGTTGGAAGTCAGAACGAAACACGTCATGCAAACTTTTAGACAAATCGGATAAGAATCGCGCCCTCTAGTGGCTCAAGAGGTCAAATCGGGAGATCGGTTTATATGGGAGCTATATCAGGTTATAGACCGATTAGGACCGTACTTGGCACAGTTGTTGAAAGTTATAATAAAACACTACATGCTCAGTTTCAGCCAAATCGGACAGAAATTGCGGCATGCAAGGACTCAAGGAACTCAGAAAATTTCAGCAAAATCGTATAGGAATTACGCCCTCTAGAGGTCCAAGAAGACAAGATCCAAGATCGGTTTACATGGCAGCTATATTAAAACATGGACCGATATGGCCTATTTACAATCCCAACCGACCTGTACTAATAAGAATTATTTGAGCAAAATTTCAAGCGTTAGCTTTACTCTTTTGAAAGTTAGCGTGCTTTCGACAGATAGAGAGACGGACGGACATGGCTAGATCGATTTAAAGTGCTATGACGATAAAGAATATTTATACTTTATGGGATCATAGACACATATTTCGAGGAGTTACAAACAGAATGCCCCCCTGTGACGTGCCCTGTTCCATTTCCTCCCTTATATTTACGTCATGGGACCCACAATTTATCGATCTGTTCCGTAGCATATGGTTTATCTAATCTCTAAGGACGCGGTCTACCCGCTACTGGTCTAAGGATTGGATCAATGTGTCGCTCCGCACATTGTTAAAAGCCCCCTCGTTATCAATGCATACCGGTTATGTGTACGTCTCGGCATCAAGGATTCTTCTATTTTATGTGACGAAATTCTTCTCTCAGAATAACGAAATTAGTATATCTCCATTCTATGAAAAACAAAACCTTTATTTTTTGAAAAAGTTCATAAAAGCTTGAGAGGAGTTATTTCATCGCTATTACCCAAAAAAACAACACCAGCATTTTTCTATCAAACATTTAATACACATTTGGTAATAATGAAAAGTACAACAAAAAAAAAATCATCAAATGAAGAGAAAAAAAAATTTTTTTTTTGTTTTAAATTTGATTAAACTAAATTTTCCTAACAAATGTTTATATAGAATGTTTATTAAAATAACAAAATAACTAAAATTTCGTCTTTAGAATAAATTCAACTGCAATTTCAAAAAAATATTTTCTTTACAGAAAATATCAATGAAAATTTATCTTAAAGAAAATTAATTTTACTGACAATGTGTCTTTAGAGAAAATTTTACTGAAATTGAAAAAATTTTAGTAAATTTTTTTCTAAAACCAAGAAAATTTTACTGAAGTTTTGTCTTTGGAAAAACTTGTACTTAAATTTTGTCAATTTCAGTAAAATTTTCTTTAAGGACAATATTCGTTTCGTTTGTTTCTCTTTCGGGATGGGCCTAATGATCGACCAATTAGGCACCACCACTGAGGCACAGGGTATTAAAGATTAGGTTAAGTTACGTTGAAAAGAGGGTGCAGATATTAATCCGCCCCTTGCATGCACCTAAGCCAGTATTCGGCTTGTTGTAAGTCCTAAATGCTATAAAGTAACCTCGAAACAAATCTTTGTTAGGAATTCCGTGCTACTTAAAAAATCTTTTATTGTTTTCCATACAACTCCCCTAAGTTAGTTCACGTCTGGTCAAGTCTGCGAACCTTTTCCCAATATATCGAATCTCCCTGTAATCCAGGGTTTTTCTTGGGCTGATGTCTTTTCTCGAAGAGGTAAACTACCTTTGAAAGACCCCACTAGTGCAGTCGTAATCCTGTTGATATTGTCGTCTATGTCTTCTATGCCCAAGTCTATCTTGCCGAAGTCTTCTTCTGAAAAGTCTTCTGAATATCGTCCAGTAGATTTTCCGAGCATGTTGTCATATCTTAAATCTTCTCCTTAGTCCTATTAAAAAAGTATCAACATTAAGTGTTATTAGGTCGTTAGTATTCAAGAATTCTGCCAGGGCCTAACTCTCCTTATTAATGTTGGCACTACCCCACAAAATGTAGCAAGAGTTCGCATCACACGCTATTAATACCTCAATTCCTGTCTGTTTTGCCTTCTTCACCAGCCGTTGCAGCACGGACTTGGGTGGCGTTGTTGGAGAGTCGAAAGGCAGATAAAGTGATGCCAGGTATGCTCCATCATCTCCTCGTCTCATGACTGTTGCATCCGACGTTGACAACTCTGGGACCCTGTTCGTTAGGCTGTGTTGAGTCTCTCGCCCCTGCACCGCCTCATGTTTTAATATTAGGATCTTTGCTTGTCCTGTCCTTCCCATTATTGGGACAGTCGGCGATGGTCTTGTCGTCAGCCTCCCATTTGTTAGGCGGTTTGGAGTCACTTGCCAATACACGGCATTATATCTCTATATGAGGATCTTTGGAGGATCTTCTCAATCTTGAAATTGACAGCCTAGGACCCGTAGTGCGCCATGCCTATAGTCTTAGCCAAACTAGTCACGGAGGCTTGATCAATGCCCACCACAAGTTTTTTCACCCCTCTTCTCCCTGTAGAAGACCTCCTATTTCTCTGCGATCAAACCTTGGTTTTGCTTGCCTAAGAATGCTAACATGCATTCCATCACGAATTCGCAGGCCCATCCCTTGATGAAGACCTTTGCCTTTGGAGCTGGGGGATGTCCATCTTTCTCTCCAGGTCAAGTTTTGCGCCCTCCCAAGGAATGTGGATACTTCCAACAAGCTGTTTGAAAGTGTCAATACATTCTACTGACGCAAAGCGCAGCGTAAAGATGTCTCCTGTATACTTGTATGGGTGAATCCTCTTCAGAGTTCCACACATGTTCGAATATCCGGTAATTAATGAGATCCTCTATTTGACACTGATGATCTGATGGAGTCCTGCCGGATGCCCTACCGATATTGATGACTGCGTAAGTTAGCCCATCTTTGTTATGCCTCCTTTGGCATAAGAAAACGGCTCCTTACATTTTTCAGCTACAATCTTCCCTTTCCGTGATGTGTCGTCCTTTTGGAAGTCATAGTCCTCCATGAAGACTCAAGGGCCGTGCGCGCTTCATTCGTTTCTGTTCCAACTTTGTTTCCCTCCGCCGGACACGGTCTGGTGTCTCCATTGCGGGAAGGCTGGCTTGGTCGTCCCATAGTAGTTGAAAGCGGGGAGCTCTTTTTCTTCTTCAGCATCTTAGCAGTGTTATACTCTTCGAGAGATCTGATTCTCTGATGTCACTTCTATTCCTTCCCGCACACTGCACTTTCGCGTATTGCGCTGCCAGTGCATACTCCTCTTCCTCCTTCGTCGTGCCTCGGATTGCTTTCTCGGTCTTCTTGTGAGCTTAGCGAAGCCGACTCTCACTTCTGCCGTCATCTCGCTGTCCTCATCTCTCGATTCGGCTGCTATGAATGTTACATTGACAGTGTCGATGTCTGAATCGTAAACACCACCTTTACTTAAAGGCTGGGGACAAACTGTGCATTCCACTGGTTTCCTTCCTTTTAATCAGTCTAACGACTGGTTGTACGCTTGAAGCAATACTCACACCTATAGGAGGGGCGGATAACATGCTATTGTCTGATGCCATCACCTGAGTAGTTGGGACTTTGGAGTCCATTTTGAGCATATCCCTGAAAGGCTTTAGAATTTTTCGTAATAGGTACCTATTCCTATACACGGATCTTTTTCTTCGAGGAGCGATATGAAAACACCTCCGCTACAGCCAACGGTTACTTTAAAGTCCTTTACAGTAATAACTGTTCAATATTTTAGCATATTTTGAGTTGAAATAACAGATTTTGTTAGTTAAAATAGCAGACCGAGATGTGACCGATGAAGTGCCCAAGTGGAGACATATTGAAACTGAGTTCAGAAATCGGTCCCCCCGAAGGTTACCTCATATCTCCTGCTGGAAAGTTAGGTTTCTGTTTTAGAGGAATTCAAGTTAAACCTACCCAAAATGAGAGTATCATAAACATTTAAATTGCTTAACCATTCAGTGCTAATCTATTGTGATTAAATTTTCAAATCACAACAAAACAGATTAAAAGTTCTCCTTCATCGGGAAAGCAAAACAATAGAACACCACCCATACATCCTCCCTATTGAAATCTCATGCATGCAGACAATGAAACACTTTATGGACTTTATGGCTTTTGTGAATGAGAGAAATAAATTTTTCAACTCTAGAGAGTGCTTAGCTATTATTTGAAAGTGAGACTTGTTTTAGAATTTGAATTTGAATTATGAATGCACAAACACTGAATATTAATATGCAAACAAAAAGAGGGCGAAAAATCTAAAAAAATACAGCCACAGAAATGAAAAAAAGGAAAATAAATTTATATACGAATATTAGTCTGTGTATGGGTCTTGTGTATGTAGGTTAGTGTTAGTCATATTTTGGTAGTTATATTGAGGGTGTGGGGTTGTAGGGTGTTGTTCATAGGCCGTTATTTTTAATACCTTACGAAATTGCTCACAATTACGAGCTCTATGGCTGACTGAGGAGCTCCCGCGTCTACTTAAATGTATTACCAGCGACCATGGCATAAAACCATTCCTCGTTTTTGTTTGCTGTTCATGTTCCCCGGCACTCACACTTTGTAGGCGGCTAATTCGGTATGATTTAGTGGCAACTATTAAATGGCCAATCCTTTCAAATGTATTTCAAGTGCTACATTGTTAGAGTTTAAACAAGTAAACGCGTGCCAAGTTCGGCCGGGCCGAATCTTATATACCCTCCACTATGGATCGCATTTGTCGAGTTCTTGGCCCGATATATCTTTTAAGGCCAACAAAGGATAAAAGAAAATAATTGCTATGATATTGAAGCTATATCAAGTTATGGTCCGATTCGGACCATAATAGAATTGAATGTTGGAGACCATTGTAGAAGTCATTGTGTAAAATTTCAGCCAAATCAGAGAAGAATTGCGCCCTCTATAGGCTCAAGAAGTCAAGAATCAAGATCGGTTTATATGGCAGCTATATCAGGTTATGAGCCGATTTGAATCATACTTAGCACAGTAGTTGGAAGTCATAACGAAATACGTCATGCCAAATTTCAACCAAATCGGATAAGAATTGCGCCCTCTAGAGGCTCAAGAAGCCAAGATCTCAGATCGGTTTATATGGCAGCTATATTAGGTTATAGACCGATTTGAACCATACATAGCACAGCAGTTGGAAGTCATAGCAAAACACTTCATACCAAATTGCAGCCAAATTGAATAATAATTGTGCCCTCTAGGGCTCAAGAAGTCAAGATCCCAGATCGGTTTATAAGGCAGCTATATTAGGTTATGGATCAATTTAAACCATATTTGGCACAGTTGTTTGAATTCATAGCAAAACACTTCATGCCAAATTTCAACCAAATCGGACAAGAATTGCGCCCTCTAGAGGCTCAAGAAGTCAAGATTCAAGATCGGTTTATATGCCAGCGATATTAGTTTATGGACCGATTTAAACCATATTTGGTACAGATGTTGGAAGTCGTAACATATCATGCAAAATTTTAACTAAATCAGATAAGAATTGCGCCCTCTAGGGGCCCAAGAAGTCAAGATCCCAGATCGGTTTATATGGGAGCTATGTCAGGTAATGGACTAATTTAAACCATATTTGGCACAGTTGTTTGAAGTCATAGCAAAACACTTCATGCAAAATTTCAACCAAATTGAATAAGTATTGCGCCCTCTAGTGGCTCTAGAAGATGCAAAATCGGTTTATATGACAGCTATATCAGGTAATGGACCAATTTAAACCATATTTGGTACAGTAGTTGGAAGTCATGACAAAATACGTCATTCAAAATTTCGGATAAGAATTGCGGCCTCTAGTGGCTCTAGAAGCCAAGATCCAAGATCGGTTCATATGGCAGCAATATCAAAACATGGACCGATATGGGCCATTTACAATTTCAACCGACCTACACCTAGGAAATATTTGCGCAAAATTGCTTAGCTTTATTCCTTAGACAGTTAGCATGCTTTCGACAGACCGACAGACGGACATGGCGAGATCGATTAAAAATGTCACGACGATCAATAATATATGTACTTTATGGGGTCTTTGACGAATATTGCGAGGTGGTATACTTACCCCCATATATCCCATACCGATGATGGAGGGTATGCAAAAGTGTAAATGTAGATGAAAAAGGATCTAAATAAAAAAACCCTGCGTTGTTTTCCCCTCTGCAAATGCAAACTTTGCCCATGAACATTCCACTAACGAACAGGGGCAAACTTCTCACAAATCAATGAGTGCAGTCCGATTCAAGTTTAAGCTCAATGATAAGGGGCCTCCTTTTTATAGCCGAGTCCGAAAGGCGTGACGCATTGCGACACCTCTTTGGAGAGAAATTTTACATGGCATAGTACCTCACAAATGTTGTGAGCATTAGGAGGAAAAAACCACTGCTGAAAATTTCTTTTGATAATCTCGCCAGGATTTGAACTCAGGCGTTCAGCGTCATAAGCGGACATGCTAACCTCTGCGCTACGGTGGCCTCCTTGTTTTCCCCTCTAGTGCAGAAAACCTTGGCTGTTATATGAAGTGAAGGTTTTAAGGGCATGACAAAATAAATATGTCATTATTTTTAGTAAATGGGAGAAAAACAAACTCCAATTGTAGAAACTCCCCTAAAAACAGTCACTTTTATTTATATTCCTAACCTTGACCTATTTGTTTTGGGATTCCATCATTCACATCTTGCTAACATTTATTGCCAAAGGTCAAATCTTGTTAACATTTATTGCCAAAGTTCATGTGTAAACTGCCATTATCGTCTCCTGATTCATGTGGAGTACCAAGAGCAAATATGAATCATGAGATTTGTTTAATGGTCCAAAAGAATCCCACTTATCATTATAACACCATTAAAAAAATATTTCACTACTTGAACTTTGGCATTTATTCCCAATTGCTATTCCTGCATCAGCTTTCTTTAATGTTCTCACATATTGGGAGGGAGGGGGGGTAAAACAGAAAACAAAAAGGAAGAAACAAAAAAACAAACAAACAGCAAATATCGCATCACAGTCGTCTTTATTCTTATCATCACCATCATCATCTCAGCTCATAAATCCTAGTAACAAATACAACATCCTAACTGGCATGGGAATATTCGAAGGATAAACTGTCTTCCTGCTGCTCCTTCTTATAATCTGTCTCCCCCTCCTTTTGTGCATACAACAAAACCCAGTAGCCTGCCAGTCTATATATGCAAACAAAGTAAAAAAAGAGACATTAATATTTGTATTTTAGATAGGATTCTATGACATGTGTTTTTTTTCTTGTCGCTGTTGCTGTTGCTGTTGCTGTTGCTTTTGCATATTACGCCTTAACAGTTCAATGAAGATTCGCATAATCTCGACAATGACATAGCGAACGAACAAATGAAGGAACCCACCATCCAAGGCATACAAAAACGAACGAGTGAGCGCGCATAAGCCAGCGTAGCAATGGTAGGATGTGCCCTTTGAAATGGGAATACTCGTACAAAGATACTATGCCATGTCCTTGATAGAAGCACAAAAAAAAATCACAGAAAAAAAAACAAACATTGATAAACGCGCTATTCATTCGCGCAGCATTGAAATTAATACAAATAGAACTACAAATGAACAAAAATGCCTTTATTATACTGTTAAGGCCATACATAAGGCAGTGCTGCCTGCTTTCTCAACTAATTTTTATAGTTAAATCCTTAGTTCGCGAACAACAACAACAACAAACCCCAACCAAGGGTTGAATTGTTAGAGATTTGCTTGGTATTCTGTCGTTTATGATGCGCATCACATAAGAAATCATACATCCTGATTTTATTATTTATATCTATAATAAAATAAGAGAAAAGGTACAAAAAAAACGAATAACGGATGTTCACATAATTCATAAGGATATTGTGTACGCACGCTCTCAAGAAGGCAAAACCTGACAGTGGTACTTTATTAAAAGCCACTATTTTCATCATTGTCATCGTTCCGAACACACACACACACACAGTGGTATGATATATGTTCAGGTAAAAGAAACAAGTTTGAAGGCCATCGTAGCGCAAAGCGCATCCTTGATAAAGACCGTAGCCTTTGTATGCTGGGCGATTTCGATCCTTCCCACAAAGTCGAACTTTGCGCCCCAGAGAGTGTAGATACTTGCAACGAGCTTTCTGACGGCATCAAAACATTCCGCTGACGCAAAGCGCTGCGTTAAGATGTCCCCTCCATACTCGCAGCTCATGACCCGTATGGGTTGGACCCTTCAGAGTTCAACACATTATCGAAAACCCATTCGTTTACCAGATGCTTCACTTGGGGCCGATGATCTGATGGAATCCTACCGGATGCATTGCCAATATCGATGACTGTATAAGTCATCTCATCTCTGTTGCGCTTCGTTGCCCCTCAAGCGTAAGAGGGCTCTTCCTTACGACTATCTTCCCCTTCTGGTGTGGGTATAAAAATATGACGTTTTTAAGGGCTCGGTGTCGTTTTCTTAATCGGAGCCGAGCAATTTTCCTTGAGTCGGAGTCGAGTCAAAATTGTTCGTAGCATTGCTTTAGACACAAACTAACATTGACAGGCAGACAGAAGGATAATACAGACAGACAAACAGCTAAATCGAATCAACAAAAGATTCTGAGTCGATCGGTATACTTATCATTGGGATTAGCTCTCTTTTTTCTGGGTGTTACAAAAAAATGCACTAATCCATAATGCCCTGTACCACAAAAGTGGTCGAGGCTACGAATAGAGACTGTAGGGGCTTCCCCTGCCAAACTTTTTGAAGTTTCAAGGTGGTCCTTGTGGAAGCTTTTTTTAGAAGGCATACTGTTCTTCTATTAGAAGGCTTTGAAGCGATGTTATCAGGCCCTATTTAAGTAGGCTTTACAAGTTTTCCTACCGAGGCTACCATAGCGCAGAGGTCAGCCTATGACGCTGAGCACCTGGGTTCGGATCCTGACGATAAAATAAAAAACAAGTAAAAGTGTGTGTTCGGCCGGGCCGAATCTTATATATCCTCCACCATGGATCGCATTTGTCGAGTTCTTTTCCCGGCATCTCTTCTTAGGCAAAAAAGGATATAAGAAAAGATTTTCTATACTATTAGAGTGATATCAAGATATGGTCCGGTTTGGACCACAATTATATTATATGTTGGAGACCTGTGTAAAATGTCTGCCAATTCGAATAAGAATTTCGCCCTTTGAGGGCTCAAGAAGTAAAATAGAGCGATCGATTTATATGGGAGCTGTTTCGGGCTATAGACCGACTCAGACTATAATAAACACGTATGTTGATGGTCATGAGAGGATCCGTTGTACAAAATTTCAGGCAAATCGGATAATAATTGCGACCTGTAGAGGCTCAAGAAGTCAAGATCCCAGATCGGTTAATATGGCAGCTATATCAGGTTATGAACCGATTTGAACTATTCTTAGCACAGTTGTTGAAAGTTATAACAAAAAACCTCATGCAAAATTTCAGCTAAATCGGATAATAATTGCGACCTCTAGTGGCTCAAGAAGTCAAGACCCCAGACCGATTTATATGGCAGCTATATCAGGTTATGGACCGATTTGAACCATACTTTGCACAGTTGTTGGATATCATAACAAAATACTTCGTGCAAAAACTCATTCAAATCGGATAAGAATTACGCACTCTAGAGGCTCAAAAAGTCAAGACCCAAGATCGGTTTATATGGCAGCTATATCAAAACATGGACCGATATGGCCCATTTATAACAGAATGACGAAATTAGTTTACCCCCCATCCTATGGTGGAGGGTATAAAAATGTCAGCAGTGGCTATGCCCTCCTAATGCTGGCGACATTTATGAGGTACCATGTCATGTAAAAACTTCTCCCCAAAGAGGAGTCGCACAACGGCGCGCCGTTCGTACTCACCTATAAAAATGGGGCCCTTATCATTGAGCTTCAACTTGAATTGGATAGCACTCAGTGATGTGTGAGAAGTTTGCCTCTGTTGCTTAATAGAATGTTCATGGTCGAATTTGCATTTACTACCATTCCCACTGGGATATAGCTGCCCCAAGGACCGATTTCCCGATTTAAGGTCATGGACGCTTAAAAGCTCGTATGTAGTCAGTGTCAACAATATATGAGTATATGCGTTTGTTTGTAAAAAAAATACCACATTGCATCTCTAAGGTTTTCAACCCACACACAAACACAGCAAGCGAGAAACGGATAAGATTTTTAGTTCTCATATTCCCAAGAGTACACAGAGACTGTAAAACAACACAACAACAATCACATGCACATTCAACCAACAGATATATGCTATAAGATGAGATCCTTATGATTTATACAACGACGCAAAATGATTATGACAATGCATCAGCATCAGCCATCAGCCCTCATAAGCATCAATGTCAGGGGTTTTGATTAAACTCAAACAAATGTTTAACCTTTTCATATTGTGGTTGTTGATGGTACAACCAACAACCACATGCATGTTGTTGAATACATATGTATGAGTTTGGAAATGGAAGCAGTTTTATACAGTACCGTCCAGTAGGGCAATAAATAATTTTTATGCAATTTATGACTTGAAATATGTTAACCCTTTCTCCAGCATTTATTATTGCCAACACTGGGCAATGGCAGTCGCTTTCAATTTAACCCAAATGACCTCGGGCAGATAACAGAAACAAAGAAGATGTAACATAAAATACTAACTACAAAAAAAAAAGGTTACATCTTAATTCTCATGGGAAAACTCCGATAGAACTTTATATTTATAACAAAATACAATCAATTGATCATTCTTTATGGAGGAAGCGGCAACCAACCATAGGGATGCATATTAATGATGATCAAAGATGAAAAAAATCACAAACAATGTAAACAGCATGTATAAACTTGAATTTATTGTGAGTAGGTAAATGCCGCATAATGCATTAGGAGAATTGTTAATGAGATTTGATGGAACTGCTGGCCTTAAAGTTATTCTTGTTAAAGGATCTTTCAATTTGATGTAAAATTTTATTTAGGATGTTTTTATGTGATACTAGCTGACCCGGGCCCGCTCCGCTTCGCCTTATTTTACTTTAAATGGAACAAAAGCATCCTTGGAATATTTATTTTCGACAATTAAAGATCTTTTAGTGAAATACCATGCTAACTTGACTAACAGTTTAAAAATTTAAGTGCCTTTATCTGAATCCCATATGATCTTTATTGGTCTACGAATTTAAATTTGGGTGTAAGGTGTAATCCATTCTTAAAATACTTAATTTCAGCCCGATATTCCCATGATGTCTGATTTAGGGGTGTTTTCGGGGGAGAGGTGGTCTCCCAGATACTTGGCCCCGAAAAAATATCTGCATCGTGCTCTTCTCTCAAATACCATTTATTTAAACCCCATATTGCCATTGGCTTAAGAGGACTTTACAGGACGCCTCACCCCCAAACACATGGCCCCAAAATAGGTTATCAAATTCGTTTTCTAATCTCAAATGCCTTTCATTTGAGCCACATATTGGCATGGTCGAAAAATTGTTTCCTTTTGGGGGGTGTTTTGGGGAAGGGGTGATGCCCTAAATGCATGGTCGTACATTTGGATATCAGTATTCTACTCCCAAATACCTTTATTTGAGCCCATTATTGCGATGGTCACTAAAAAATTGCTGTTTGTGGGGTATTTTGGAAAAGGGGTAGGTAGACCCCCAGAAAATTGGTCCCGAAAATGGGTATCAATTGTTGCTCTACCCCCCCATACCTTTCATTTAAGCTCCACATTGACATGGTCGGTAAATATGCCCGATTTAGGGGTGTTTTGGGGATTGGGGTGGTCCCCCAAACACTAAGCCCGAAAAATATATTAGCAATGCGCTCTATTCTCATATATCTATGTATCATTTATTTGAACCCCATATTGCCATTGCCCTCAAAATTGTCAAATCAAATTTGTTTTCTAATCTCATTTAAACTCCTTATTGCAAAAGTCAGCAAATATGTCCGGTTTGGGGTATTGGCCCTAAAAACTATGAATATTTAGTTCCAATCTCTTTCAGACCCAAATTGTCTTGTTGAGCAAATTCGTCCTATTTGGGGGTTGTTATGGTGGTGGGACGTCCGGTAGACAGTTGGCCCCTAATGTTGATATCAGATACGTGATCTACTCCCACATACCTTAAATTTGAGCCCCTTTCATTTGAGTCCGATATTGTAGTGATTGGTCTAAATATATGTTTGGTTGGTTTTAGCGTGGGGCAGCCCCATCCAAAATTTGGATACCAAATTTTTATTTTTAGGGTACTATATGAGAGCACAAAAAATTTTGCTTAAATCGCACCACCCATCTCCGAGATCTGGCGCGTCTGAAAATTAGGGTAAGAGGGAGGGTCCGCCCCCCAATCAGATATCAAAAAATGTAGTACACTATTTTCACCACGGGGTCATTATGCACCATCTGTGAAAATTTTAAGAAAATCGGTTCAGCCGTTTCTGAGTCTTTTCTGAGGAACACACAAACATACAAACAAACAAACAAACATGGCCTAGTCAACATTGACGTTGAATTCTAGTTCACCTATGAATGCCTTGGTTAGCCTCATAAAAATAGCTATGAAATTGGCATTTTCCGTTTGGCCAATTTCACAGGGGATTCACACCATGAATATTCACTCGACTCATGCCCAGATGCCACCGGACACACCCCACCTAGTCTATTCGATCCTGGAGTTTCTGGATCTACACACTGCCGTTTCAAAAAATTGTTCTGGCTGCCATGCCTTTATTTGTGAAAAAATTTTAAGGAATTAAAAAAAAAATAGAGATATCTTAGTTATTTTTTTTTTTTTTTTTTTTTTTGAATTGCGCAGATAAGTATTTTAGAAGAACTAAAACTAATTACTGCCCGAATTGTTTTACAAAAATCCAGAAAATACCAATTTCGGGTAAAGCTGACTTCAAAGTCGCCATTTTTTAGTAGCTTAGCTGCGGGGGCTACAAATATTGTTTGGTGCAAAAAAGTTTTTGTGTTTAGGGGACATATGATGTAAAATTTATATTTGCATTTTGAGAACTCGATGCGCTTTTCCAATTTTTAATAAAAAAAAGTTGCCTATGAAGAATGAAATTTATGTTGCACCATTTTCAGGTGACATATATTGTTCAAACTACATTTAAAACGTATCCACAATATGGCTTCTTCATAAGAAAAAACAAGTAAAAAGGCATTAAGTTCGGCTGAGCAGAACTTTGGAGACTCACCACCTAAGCATAATCCCCACCACCTCGTCATAATCCGCTGAAAAATGCACCCATAGCAGCTTATCGAAATATGGTTCGATTTGGACCGAATTCGACAAGGACATTGAGTGGTCTACTAAATACAAGTCACTGTTCAATTTTGTAGAACAAAATAATGATCTCTTTGGCAGCTATATATAAATATAGACAGATCTAAACCATATAGGACACGAATGTCGAAAAGCCTAACATAATTCACTGTGTCGAATTTCGCGAAATCGAATAATAATGCGTCTGGGACCAGGTTTTTAAATCATGACATCAGTCTATAAGACAGCTATATCCAAATCTGATTGATTTTCGGAGAAAACGGGTAACAAATGCGTCTTTTATGGGCCAAAGACTTTAAATCGAGACATCGGTCCATATGACAGCTATATCCAAGTCTGCAGCGGTCTGGGCTAAATTGAAGAAAAATGTCGAAGGACCTAACACAACCCACTCTCCCAAATTTCGGCGAAGTCGGGCAATAAATGCGTCTTTTATGGGCCAAAGACTTTAAATCGAGAGATCGGTCTATATGGCAGCTATATCCATATCGGGGCCAAATCCGATCGGGGCCAAATTGAAGAAGAAAGGCGACTGGTCTAACACAACTCTTTGTTCCAAATTATAGCAAAATCGGATAATAAATGTGGCTTTTATGGGCCTCAGACTCTCAATCGGCGGATTGGTCTATATGGGTGTTATATCAATATATATTCCGATACAGCCCATTTTCGAACTTTAACTGCCTATGGTCAAAAAAAAAATCAGTGCAAAGTTTCAGCTCAATATCCCTATTTTGTAAGACTGCAACGTTTCAATGAAATGACAGATCGTCTTAGAAAACTTTGGAAAATATTTTCGATGTTCGGCCCAGGATTCAAACCCAGGTTCAGCGTCATAAGGGGACATTTTAGTATCTTTTTTTTTTCGTATTCGAAAAAATCTGGATTGCCACTGCGCCGTTTGCCATTGGGACAAGGAGTACTTTGATAAAGTAGTTGTGTCAGTCAAGCGGAGCTTGCCGTTTTCATCTGTAGTGTTTGCAGCTTTTCAATGTCCAGCTTTCGTGCAGTGTTAGTCGTACATTTCTCGCCATACTCAAACGGGTGCGAACCTTGGCTGCTACAGGGTAATGATCCGAATCTATGTCGCTTCATGGATCGGTCGTACAACTAACACGCTGGATGAATGGCTTTTATCTAACCCAACGTAATCTATTTGGTTCCTTACTTCTGACCTGGGGACAAACATTTGGCTTTGTAATTTTTTTATGTTGAAATCTGGTGGTGCGATATCTATTTGCCACAATCTATAATCGGGCGTTATCTTGTGGAGGCTAATAGATAGATATTTTCCTTTTATATCTTCGCTTTAAAATCTCCCAGAACTATTTTAATATCAAAAGTGAGGCAGCGGTGGTATTGTCTCTCTGGGCGCTCGTCTTTGGTCTGCTCGTCCTTTTCTTCCGTCGCACAGTGGGAAAAAAATCGAAGAAAACTACTAAAAAATATGATGTTTGAGAATGGGTAGAGATATATCTGGAACGATTAGAGCTAAAGTGTTAGCGAGATTGTGTGAAAAGCCTTTTTTTTAACAAAATTAGAAACTTTTCTGGGAAAAATCCCTAACGAATTCATAGGCAGTTATTTGGCAAAATTCGATTTCATTTCAATCATTTCAATGATAGCATTATATTTTTTTCACATATACATTTTTTCAAAAGGGCTTCAAAATTCTCAAGGCCCTGCTCAAAATTCTCAAGACCCTACGCAAAATTGACTAAAATTTGAGTACCATTTTGCCTAGATTCACTTGATAAGGGGGAAGGAAGTCCCAAAAACGGACTTCATATTCGTGTTCCTGGGGTTAATAAAGAGGGTGTGCATAAAATCTGATTTAGTTTTTTGCCACTTTCCCCGTAAACTGCACTTTTGCCCAGGTATCCCGTATCGGATGCGTTTTAGTAGCACAATAAACAAGCGGAAAAAGTGCCAAATTTAATACTAAAGTCACACAACGGTAACGCTGACTGCGATACCACACTAGTGGCACACCAAAGCTTATAGTGGAAATCAAACCTAAAACCCCCAAATCTAAAGCTACCAGGCAATTTCGCCAGTCACCATTACACCAGTAGGGGGATAAAACTTTTTTAGTGGACATCATAACATATGTGCCTCAAAAATTTTTTGTCGGCACGAGCAATGACTTGCGGCTTAAACTTCCAACGTTTACCAGTACTCCTTCGTCCTTTTCTCTACAAAGATTTCTCTCAAAATGACAATTTGTACAAATGACACTGTACTCCTGCAAAAAAAAATGTCTTTCTAGGATGGGTTTTGTGGGTTTCGTAAAGAATGTATATAGAAAACCTGGAATATTTCCCCCTCAAAACTAGACTACCAAATCGTTTTTTTATAATTTCCTAAAAATGAGTTGGTTGAATGAAAACATTTCATAAAAGGACATCAGTCTCCCTTGTGGTAATTTTGAGAAAATAATCAAAATAATTTTTTATTAAATCTCCTCTCCTATCTGCAAAATATTTGCCAAAGTTTTATACCCTACAACACTACTGTGGTACAGGGTATTATAACTTAGTGAATAAGTTTGTAACACCCAAAAGGAAGAGAGATAGACCCATTGATAAGTTTACCCATCGACAGAATCTCCTCCTGATTCGATTTAGCTATGTCTGTCTGTCCGTCTGTCTGTCTGCCCGTCTGTATGTCCGTCTGTCTGTCTGTCCGACTGTCTGTCTGTCCGCCTGTCCATGTTAATTTTTACAAACTACAGGTCGCAATTTTCATTCGATCGGCCTCAAATTTGGTATAGGCATGGTTTCGCCCTAAAAACGAAGCCTTTTGAAATTGGAAAAAATCGGTTCAGTCATTTAGACATAGCTCTCATATATATGTATTCTCTTCCGATTTGCAGTAATAACGCAATCAAATGGTCATTTGTTAATCGATTTTCTCGAAATATGGCAGAAAGGATTTTCTCTTGCTTCTCGACATTATAGAAGAATTTCATAAAAATTGGTTCCAATATATATATAGCTGTCATAAATGTACTTCGCCCGATTTTCACTGCAAGAGCATTTTTTGACCAATTTTGCTAAAATTTTGCACAACGCTTTTCTCGACGACTACCATGTTATCAAATTTAGGGTAATTTGCACTAATAATGTCATTTGTGAACCGTAGTTATTACAGTTTGACCATATTTGCTCGTTTTATCATAATTTTTATGTGTGAACAAAATCCATGCCTGCAAAACTTAAATTTCTATTAACAAATGTGGATTATTTTAAATTGGATTTTTAAAAAAGTTTCCCTAATGTAACAAACCATCCAGCAATAAGATAAAGCTCAGCCATAATATTAATTTTTTTTAATGTTATGCCATAAAACAGAGGCCAACAACAAAACAGACCACAGAGAAGAAGAAGGTAAAGCAACAACAAGAGATAAAAAAAAACAGAATTTGGCCCTTAAACACATCACATCTGGCAAATGTTTGATTATTGTTTTTAAGTAGAACTACATGTTGCTTGAGCTCAAAGTTCTGTTGTATTGCTGCTGCTGCTGCTGCGGCTGTTGGAGGACCACACTCTCAAACACACACATAAACACACACCTACGATAAATGTAAACTGATGAAAATACATTTCCGTTTCCGTAAGGCCAGATAGGGTTGGCCTCACATAGCATTACTCTTTTTCCAACCAAAATTTAGTAGGCGCAAAGGCAGTATTATGAATATGTATGGCCAGGCTATGTGCATACCCAACGTATTTGAATGTAAAATCAGAGAAGTAGAAAATAAAGTGTATTTTCACTGTAAGTAGTTCATTTGCGGCAGTAAAAGTTTGAAATCTGTTTTTTTTTACTGCTGAAATATGCAAAGAGGTTGCTGCAGGGAAAGGTGTTGGCTGCCAACTCATAGAGGTGGCGGAGGCTTGGAAACCAACTCAACAAAACACTAAATAACACAACTACGCTTTGGCGCGTTGTATCATTAAAAATTCCGGATGACTTCATGCAGCCAGCCAAAGAAAAAGTGTGTATGAGCTACAAAGCTGTATGTGTGTGTGCGTGAATGATGGTGTGTGAGAAACTATATAAAGTACAAGTATTTGTACATGTAGAAGAAATGTCTAAGAGCTAGAACATTATATTTGATTACACACCATGCTTTGCAGTGAAGCGGAAAAAAAAACTTGGCACCTAACCAACCATTACATGACCAGCCACTTCTCTCCATGCTTCAAGTTTTCATTGCCAAAAGCGAAGACAAACTCTTAGGCTCCTATTGGCTCATGAGGAGTTATTGGTATGGGTAGCAATACAATGGCCAACCCTGAGGAGCTGTATGAGCTTCTATTCCAACTAAAATTTTCTTTTTTTGCGTACTGGTTCTGGGAATTTTCTCGTTTTTTCTTTTGTCCTTTACTCTGAAGATTCACTTAAATGTGAAATGTTGCCATATTCGTTTTGTGTGTGTGTGTGTTTTTTTTTTTTAATTCACTTCGCAGAATTTTAGTTTTCTGTATGTTTTTTCTGTTTTGTTTTTTTTTTTTTTTTTTTTTTGGTACCTTGTAGTTGTAGTTGAATTTCATTTTAAAACATTTTTATTACCAAACATTGCTTGGAATGTGGTTTTGAAGTGCGTCAAAGGCACAGTGGTTTAGAAACATAGTATAGAGGACATAGAATAAAGGAGGAGCACATGAGAAAGCTGCCTTCAGAGATAAATGATTTTGAAGGATTTTATTAAAAATTCGGTAAAGACGAATGGGTAGAAAACACCCAAGAATACACAATTAATGGAAGTAATAAAGGAACAAAAAAAAATTGCGACTTCCAGAAGCTCAAGAAGTCAAATGGGGAGCAATAACAGGTTATAGACCGATTTTGACCGTACTAAGTACATTTTTTGAAAGTCATAAGAAAACACCACGTGCAAAATATCAGACAAATCGGACAAAAATTGCGGCTTGTAAGAGCTGAAGAAGCCAAAACGGGAGTTCAGTTTATACGGGAGCCATATCAGGTTATAGACCGATTTGGACCGTACTTGGCACAGTTGTTGAAAGTCACAGCAGAACACTACATGCAAAATTTCAGCCACATCGATAAAAAATTGCGGCTTGTAAGGGTCCACAAGAAGTCAAATCGGGAGATCGGTTTATATGGGAGCTATATCAGGCTATAGACCGATTTGGACCGTACTTGGCACAGTTGTACAGTACATGGAGGTCGTAACAGAACACCACATGCAACATTTTAGGTAGATCGGACATCAATTTGACAGCGGATGCGATTTTATGCCAAAGTCATTTAAAACTACTTTTCTTCGCTTAATGGTCCTAAAATATTTAGAAAATTATTTTGTTTTTTGCAAAATCATTGTGGCTTATGATATACAAGGAATTTTTTTTTAAATTTTTCTCACAAGTGTTTATAAAAGTATTTGAAAAAATGTCTACTTCAATATAAAAACTCTGAAAACTTAATACATGAAATTTCATTAAAATCGGAGGCCGGCCGTTACGGGCACCCGGCCATAACTATGAGCACCACACAGGCTGAAATTTTGTTGTTGTTGTAGCAATTTGTTGTGTTCTAACTTTTCTCTGCATGATTCTGTTGAGTGTCAAGGTCCAGGAACTCAGCGACTAAGATGGGGTGCGTCCACAGGGATCCGGGTCTGAGTCGAGTGGGTCTGGCTGGACAGTTAAACAGGTGACGTGTATGTTGCGATCCCTGGTTACAATCGGGACATACATCTTGCACGTCGGCATCAATCCTTGCTCTGTAAGAGTTAAGGCGGCTGCATCTGCCTTAACTGTAGGTGCAATAGAAGGTGATCGTTCTCCAAGGACTACATTCTGCTTCCGTGCCTTTATGAATATTGTCTAGACCTGCTTGATATGTCGCTTGATCTAGAGGTTCTCTTTTGCAGCGCTGAACCTCACGTTCTAGATCATGTAGATCCACCTTAAGGCTTTTGGGCGGTGGATATCTATCCACAAGATAATGATTTGGATGGTCTCTACGATAATAGCCCAAAGGGTATTGCTTAGACAGCATGTAGTTATGTCTTCGCAGTGGTAGGACCTTTGTCTTCTGATGGAGGTGGTCCGCATGAGAACTGAGGAGACAGCCCGTCACAGTTCGAAGGGCGGCATTCTGACAGAACTGAATATTATTCTACTGCGTGTCACTAAGTTGACGAGACCACACTGGCGCTGCATAGCTTACCACAGACCGGCCAATTGCTTTGTACGTGGTCAACAAGGTTTCTTTGTCTGCACCCCAAGTGCTGCCAGAAAGTAACTTGAGGACCTTGTTTCTTCTTTTGAATTTATCGCGAATTGCTGTGGCATGTGGGGAGAATGTGTAAGAGCTGTCAAATGTGACGCCAAGTATTCCATCGACCATCACAGTCAGCTCAGCATTCACCTCACGCGTATTTGTAGTGAACTAAATGTGGCTGAAGATTTGGTTGCAGATATCTTCAGATTTCTTGCAGCGAAATATGAGGCAAGTTCGTTGTAGTACACGTTCAACCTATCGCAGATGTCAACAATGGGTGGGGGCCTGATGCCATGATCGTACAATCGTCCGCATATGATACGATCTCTATGCCGTCTGGGGGATAGGTAGAGGTAAAACAGTGCCGGAGATATCACCCCACTTTGGGGAACTCCCTGTTTCACTCTACGGTGCTACGACTTCTTATCCCTAAATTCTACAAATAACTGGCGACCACACAGATAATTCGCGACCCAGCGTTTCAGGTCTGGAGGGACGTGTTGGTGATGTCCTCAAATAGTTTGGCATGGCTGACCGTGTCGAATGTCTTCGATAGGTCCAGTGCCACGAGGACCGTCCTATCACATGGCCTGGGCTGATTGAAGCCACGGGAAATGTGTGCGGTGATGGCATGTAAAGCAGTCTTCGAAATCCATGTTGATTCTCGGCGAATGGAAATTCTGCTACGAGGCTCGGGAGGAGTAATGCCTCAAGCGTCTTTGCCACTGGAGAGAGAAGGCAGATCGATCTGTATGACTCCCCCAAACTCGGGTCCTTTCCAGGGGTCAATAGCGTGATCACACTACTACTGAGGACAGTAGTAAGGTACTCAACTACAGGTAAATCCAGGTAAATCGTTGACTACCCTATTTCACATCCGAGGGGGGTGGCAGTTCACTGAAGCGGCGTTTGGTATACTCTCTGAAGCTAGCCCAATCGGCCTTCTTTTGATTGATAAACGTTCGGCGCTCAGAGGTTATGAAGTCGGGTGGTCGGTCGATGGTGAGAATTATGGGGAGGTGGTCTGACTCCAAAGAGATGACGACTTGCCAGGATACGTCACTTAGGAGATCAGGGGATGCAATGGAAATGTCTGGCGAGCTGCTACACCTCCTCGTAATCCTAGTGGGGGCATCCAATTCACCGTGCAAAACGTGGAGTCTTTAATCTGCTCTGCCAAAGCTATGCCACGTTAAAGTCCCCTAGAACCAGACGGCCAGATAGTAACCAACTTATGTCGGGATTGTAAGCCTGGCCAATTATCGGGACACAGCCACCAACCGGCGGTATCCACACGTTGTATAGCTCTATTTCGGCAGTGCCGGACCTGACTGCTATCCCCATGCACTCCACTCACTAGCGCCAGGCGCAGGCGAGATGGGTCTATATTGCACGGAATGGAGTTTCACAAAGGCCAATCCCCCATCTCCATTCCTTGAGCGATCCTTACGTAGTACATTGTATCCGTGACAACTGTGTAAGCTGCAGGTGTTGGTCAGCTTTGTCTCCTGGATCGCTGCGACCAATATATCTTTCCGACACATGAAATCCACAATCTCATCGATCTTGCCACGGAGACCGTTGCAGTTTAGTTCGAAAATGAAACATTTCCATCGGGTCAATCCGGTGCGTACAACCGGCTGTCATGGGATTGCTTAAGCTTCCGTAATAACGAGAAACTAAGATACAAGCTACCCGGCGCCACTATCCACAGGTTGCGTATAGTGAAATTGGAGCTGTATGACAACGATGGCATAGTGTCACGCATCAAAATACAACGGCTGCGTTGGCTAGGTCATGTTGTCAGAATGGATGAAAACAAAGAAGTCTTATGAAGGCAAACAAGGTGGTACACGCAAACTGGGACGTCCAAAAGCCCGATCGAAAGATCAAGTGATAAGAGACACCTCGAAACTTGGTGTCAGAAATTTTAGAATGAGCGCAGAAGCTCGAAGCAGTTGGAACGCTATTCTAGGTTTGACTAGTGGGACAAATGTTCTGTCATAGGCAAAGTAAAGTAAAATCGAGGGTCAGGCGTTAATGGGTTAATGATGGGACACCACCCCATTCTGATAACTGCTGTTTCTGGCTTAGGGGCACTAGCCCCTTCAAGCGAGCCATGTTGTGGATGTTTCGATTCTCTATGGCTGCAGTGGCGATTTGATTTGTTTTCAAACTTTTGTCAAAATTTGATTTTTTAGCAATTTTTTAATGATATTTGACTTCTGGCTTACTTTAATATAGAATTCCTCATGAAAACATTTTTTTAGAATTTTCAGTTAAACAGAACTCCCAAAATCTCAATGATGGTACCATTTCTCTACCAAATTATGGCACAGTGCACTGGCGACTACAACATTGTTGATGTTGGCGTTGGTGGCCTTTACTTATATTTCATAATCTTAAAACACGCATTGTGTATTCATATTTCATGCAAACTGTAAATGAAAGCCAACCAACACACACATACACACACACTCAAACAAACACACACAACACCAACATACCTTCGGCAAACATAGAGGCCAAAAAGTCTACAATTCACATGAACAAACCAACCCACAACACAGCGTTTATTTACACAAAGAGCCACCAGTGTAACGGATTTTTTCCTCTTCTTCTTCTGCTTCCCATACAACACTCACAAACGAGTGGATTTTTTTCTCATTGGCTTTTTTCGTTTCGTTGAGCTCATTGTAATAATACAAAAAAAAAGTTTCGTGGTGTTTTTTTTTTTAATGGCACTTCTATGTTGGCGGAAAAAATTTCCTCCCAAAATGAAACTTTAGTGGGTATCATAATTTTTGTTCTTGTTATCCTTGAAATTTATACACAGCAAAGGCAAGAGCCGCACAAACACACACGCATAAGAAGGACATGGACAAGCAGCAGAGTAAAAAAGAAAAAACAAACCCGCACAGACCCTCAAATACTTACGCATTGATATGTGGAGCAAGCTTAAGAGAAAAGCAACAACACCAAAACACACACACACACATGAAAGCACATATGAATTTGCATACACACATACGCACATGCCTTAGGGAGAATTTGTTTTGCCTCAGGTTGTTGTTTCTTTTGCTTTTTTTTTTGTTTTGTATCAAGTACTCCAACAAAAAACTGAAATTTAAACGCAGTTCCGGTAAAAAAAAAAAGTGAACAACAAACACATGCTGCGTCAAACGCATATAACCCAATTTCACTAACACATATGCAAAGGATCTCAGTAATGGAGGAAATACCATGACTAAAAAAACAGGAAACACATATTTAATGTCACTCTATTCCAAAAGTCGTTTATAGTAATTTATATACATACATGTACGTGAGCATATTTGCATTTATGTATGCATATACAATAGAGTGTCCCAAAAAACCAAGAATTTTTTTTTGTTTGAAATGCATACCCTCTAATTTGTTTCCCTTTGTGCCCAATGAGCAAACTACGAAATATTATCGCGATCAGTTAACGATAAACCGTACAGACATGTCGCACAGTGCGATAGAACGAAAACAAGTAGAAGCGTACTAAGTTGGGCCGCGCCGAATCTTATATACCCTACACCAGGGATCGTATTTGTCAGATTCGTTTGCCAGTAATTCATCCATCGTATAAAAATGAAACTAAATTGTTAAGCTTGGTTTGTTTGTTTGTCTGTTCCGTAAAGACTGAAAAACGGCTGAACCGATTTTCATGAAAATTTCACAGATGGTATATAGGATACTACATTTCTGATATCCAAAGGGGTGGGGCGGACCCTCCCCTTACACCTATTCTCAAAAAACGCCAGAACTCGAAGGCGAGTGCACCGATTTAAGCGAAATGTATGCCACCTTATGGTGCCCCAGAAACACGAAATTGGTATAAAATATTGGGGTCATACAACCTGGAGGGACGCCCCATCCCAAAACCCACCCGAACGGACATATTTACCGATTGGGACCATATGGATATCAAATGAAAGGTAATTAAGAGTAAAGTACGAATTTGGCATAAAAATTTGACCCTAAATGTCGGGGAGGTCCGTAACCCCCAAAAACACCACCAACAGGACACCCCATCCCAAAACCCACCCGAACGGACATATTTACCGATTGGGACCATATGGGTATCAAATGAAAGGTAATTAAGAGTAGAGTACGAATTTGGCATAAAAATTTCACCCTAAATGTCGGGGAGGTCCGTAACCCCCAAAAACACCACCCAACAGGACACTTATACCGGGTTTGGGCAATATGGGTATCAAATGAGAGGTATTTAAGATTAGAGTGCGTATTTGGCATAAAAATGACACACTAAGGTTTGGGCGGCTTCCCCAACCCTAAAAACACCACCCAACAGAAAACTTTTACAGCTTTAGACAATATGGGTATCAAATAAAAATAAAGTCTTGGCATAAAAATTTCACCCTAAGGGTCGGGGCGTTCCCTTACCCTCAAAAACACCACCCGACAGGACACTTTTACCGGTTTGGGTAAGATTGATATCAAATGAGAGGTATTTAAGATTAGGCTGCGTACTTGGCATAAAAATGTCACACTGAGGTTTTGGGAGGGGGGTCCATATCCCCAAAAACACCACAAAACAGGACACTTTTACAGCTTTGGGCAATATGGGTATCAAATAAAAGTAGATTCTTGGCATAAAAATTTCACCATAATTGTCGGGGAGGTCCCTAGCACCCAAAAACACCACCCAACAGGACACTTTTACTGGTTTGGACACTAAGGTTTGTAAGGAGGTCCCCACCCCCAAAAATACCTCCCAACAGGACACTTTTACAGCCTTGGGCAATATGGGTATCAAATATAAGTAGAGTCTTGGTGTCTACCATACCGTACATATTCATCGACCATAGCAATATAAGGATCAAGTGAAAAAAAAAAATTGTGAGTAGACACCAATCCACATTGACACCAGACACCAGCACCCCAAGCAGAACTTTTTTTCCTGACCGTGCCAATATAGGGCTCAGATAAAATAAAAGTGTGAAATAAGGTGCACCCGAGCGGGGTCTGTCCATATAGTTTCATATAAATATGTACTTTTCTTACATATATCATGTTAGGACCTAGTCTTCTACTGGTTCCCTTAGAAAATACTACAAACCACATCGGATGTAGTGTCAGCATAGGTTTTCGTTAACCGATCGTCATAACATTTCGTATTTCGCTTATTGGGGTCAAAATGAAAAATTTCAAAAGTGTATGCGTTTCCCTTTTCCCAAAAAAAAAAAAATAGCGTCGGATGGTCTAATGTACAACCATACACACACACATAGAGATTATGCATGTAAATGAGTAACAACAGCAACGACAACAACAATAGGCTGACAACAACAATAATTTTCCGACAATATCAAGAGCAACGCCAAAAGCGACAACATCAAAAGTAGCAACCATAAAAACTCAAGTACAATGGGGTGTTAGCAGAAAACGAACATGACAAAAAGAAATCGGTCGTCACGTTCTGCAAGTACCCTGAATCGATACATAACCATATGTGCTATCAAGAAGGAATTTTAATGATTTAAGAGCTGAAACAAAAACTGCAAACACAGCATTTAAGAAAGTTTCGGGGTACAGGGAAGGCAATCGAAAGCATATAGAAGGATTAAATCAAGCAAATGAAAACTGAAACAAAAAAAAATCATTCCAAAAATCTCTTACAAATACAAATTTTGCCCATGAACATTCCACTAAGGAACAGGGGCAAACTTCTCACATATTAATGAGTGCAGTCCGATTTAATTTTAAGCTCAATGATAAAGGGCCTCCTTTTTATAGCCGAGTCCGAACGGCGTGCCGCAATGCGACACCTCTTTGGAGAGAAGTTTTACATGGCATAGTACCTCACAAATGTTGCCAGCATTAGGAGGGGAAAACCACCGCTGAAAATTTTTTCTGATGGTCTTGCCAGGATTCGAACATAGGCGGACATGCTTACCTCTGCGCTACGGTGGCAAATCTCTTTAAAGAAAAAAATTCTGGAAAATTTTCTATACCTAGAAAAAAAAATTCTAGGAAATTTTCTCTAAAGACAAAACCCCTACAAAATTTTCTCCAAACACAAATTTCATTGAAATTTTCATTAAAGATAAAAAATTATTTACAATTTTCCAAAAGACAAAATTTCAATGAAATTTTCTCTAAAAACAAAATTTCAATGAAATTTACTCTAAAACAAAATTTCTATGAAATTTTCTTTAAAGACGAAATTTCCCCTAAATTTTAAATTTTAATAAAGATAACATTTCTATGAAATTTTCTCTTGGGACAAAACTTGTATGAAATTTTCACTCGGAACAAAATTTGTATGCAATTTTCTCTAAAGACAAAATATTTATAAAATTTTCGGTTTCGAAAAAAATTCTATGGAATTATCTCTATCCAAAAAATCTATGAAATTTTCTCCAAAGACAAACTTTCTATGAAATTTTCTATTGGGACAAAATTTGTATGAAATTTTCTCTTGGGACAAAATTTGTATGAAATTTTCTTAAAAGAAAAAAATTCTATAAAATTTTCTCTAAAGAAAATATTTCTATAAAATTTTCTCTAAGAAAAAATTTCTATAAAATTTTCTCTAAAGAAAAAATTTCTATAAAATTTTCTCTAAAGACAAAATTTCATAGAAAATTTCTCTAAAGACAAAATTTAATAGAAATTTTCTCTAAAGACAAAATTTAATAGAAATTTTCTCTAAAGACAAAATTTAATAGAAATTTTCTCTAAAGACAAAATTTAATAGAAATTTTCTCTAAAGACAAAATTTCATAGAAATTTTCTCTAAAGACAAAATTTCATAGCAATTTTCTCTAAAGACAAAATTTCATAGAAATTTTCTCTAAAGACAAAATTTCATAGAAATTTTCTCTAAAGACAAAATTTCATAGAAATTTTCTCTAAAGACAAAATTTCATAGAAATTTTCTCTAAAGACAAAATTTCATAGAAATTTTCTCTAAAGACAAAATTTTCTCTAAAGACAAAATTTCATAGAAATTTTCTCTAAAGACAAAATTTCTATGAAATTTTCTTTAAAGAAAAAATTTCTATAAAATTTTCTTTAAAGAAAAAATTTCTATAAAATTTTGTCTAAAGAAAAAATTTCTATAAAATTTTGTCTAAAGAAAAAATTTCTATAAAATTTTGTCTAAAGAAAAAATTTTTTTAAAATTTTCTCTAAAGAAAAAATTTCTATGAAATTTTCTCTAAAGAAAAAATTTCTATAAAATTTTCTCTAAAGAAAAAATTTCTATAAAATTTTCTCTTAAGAACAAATTTTTATAAAATTTTCTCTAAGAACAAATTTCTATAAAATTTTCTCTAAGGAAAAAATTTCTATAAAATTTTCTCAAAAAAAAAATTGTATGACATTTTCTCTAAGGACTAAAGTCTATTAATTTTCTTCAAAAAAAATGTCTATGAAATTTTCTCTTAACGAAAAATTTTTATGAAATTTTCTCTAAAAAAAATTCAAGTGAAATTCTCTCTGAACAACAAAATTCTATGAAATTTTCTCAAAAAATAAAGTTCTAGGAAAATTTCTCTAAAGAAAAACTTTCTATGACATTTTCTCTAAGGACTAAAGAGTCTATTAATTTTCTTCAAAAAAAATTTTGATGCCTGATAACCTTTCAATAATCTAAACACTGCAAATCCTAACATTCTAAATTTTTGTACAGATATTTTCCACTCTACCTGACATCATTCATTTTTTTAATGTAAATTTGATGATTAACTAAACACAAGTTACATTAAAGGTCCTTCTTTTCATTTCCTTTATTTTTTTTTCTGTATGCGAAATGGTGAGGCAACAAATGCCTCTCATCATACTCTTAAACACAGGCAAAAAAATAAACGACTACAATGAAAATAACAATAACTTAAACATTCTTTATGATTTTAATGCCACAGTCTATAGTTGGTATTGTTGTTTTTTTCATTGTTTTACGCGTTCATGGCACGAGCAGTGTGTGTGTGTGTTTGTGTGAGAAGTTAATGCCATATAAATATAAAGGGGACAACCTAAAGGGATTGATGGCGTAGTGGTTGTTTTGCATGGTCACATGGTGCGTATGACTACTGCGAATATCTAAATGTAAGAGTGTGAGCGAAAGAGAGGGACCGTAGCGATTAATGTTAAGTATACGTAACATTGCCTAGCTGGGAAATTCGCATGCTGCTTTACTAACTGGCTGGCTGGTCTGACATGGTATTGCCACCATACTGACATTCAGTCTCTTCTTGTTCAGACTTTTGGTGTTTTACTGCTATTGTTGCTGTTGGTGATTCGGGCCATGGATATAGAGCTGGAGGTTGTTGTTGTTGCTGTTCATTTTCAAGCACCACTTTGCACGATTATTTGTGACCAACCAAAAAACTAATTGCCTTAAGCATTAACGTTGATACACACCAACACACATACGAACATATGTGTTCATGTGTAAAAAAAAGCGTAATACTGTGTACATTGGTGTTTGTGTATGAACATGTGATTACCCACTCTGTGTACTCAGTATAGTGCTAGAGGCCAAAAACATTGCTAGAGAGTTTCATTGTTGTTTTTTCCATCTACCAACTCTCTACCTCTGCACTTCATCATTGAGGAAAAACAGGCAACCAAACAGCTAACCAGCAAACCAAACAGGCTACCAACAACAATCATGGGTATAATAAATTATTGCCTTTTATAATGTGATCCAGAATAGACACAAACACAAGCACACACTCGTACTTGCACACTGCCTTACGTACAATTTATATATGGGGATATGGAGTAATCCATAAAAACAAAATAATTACAAGTTTTATACAAATTTTAAATTTTGTATAAATATAAATATTTTTAAAAGCGGAGAAAAAAATGTTTATAGAATATCTTGTCGAAATTTTATTTTGAATAAAATCATGTCGATTTTTTTTTTAAATCTCGTCGAAATCTAATTTTTTTAGAAAATATTGAAAAAATTTAATTTTTTTTTAGAAATTTCAATTTCAAAAAATAACAAAAAAAGTAAATTTTTTTTTAAAATAGAAAATCTCTTAAAATTAATTTTTTTTAGAAAATCTTTCGCCGTAATTGCAATCTTGTCCAAATTTCTGTTTTATAAATAATGCCGTCGAAATTTCATTTTTATAGAACACTAGCTTAGCCGGGCCCGCTCCGCTGCGCCTTCTTTAACTCTTTTTTAGGGTGGGGACACTTCGCCCTGTATGTCCGCCTATGACAATGAACGCCTGCCTTCGAACCCTGGCGAGAACATCGGACAAAATTTAGTGCAGTTGTTATCCCCTCTACTAGCAACATTTGCAAGGTACCATTCTATGGTCGTGGCCATGTACAAAATTCTCCTCAAAGATCTGTCGCACTGCGGCACGCCATTCGGACTCGGCTATAAAAAAGGACCATTATCATTGAGTTTAAGCTTAAGTCGGAAAGTACTCATTTTTTGTGTGAGAAGTTTCCCCTGCTCGGTTCCTGAGCAAATTTTAATTCTACTCCCAAATAACTTTCTTTTGAGTCCTATATGACCGTATTGGTAAATATTTCCAGACATATTTCCCAGACACTTGGCCCTTAAAGTAAATATACGCTTCGTGCTTTACTTTCAAACACATGTTTTATGAGCCGTATAATGGCATCATGCACATTGCTTGGACCTAATTTTTTATGCCATATTTGTAATCTACTGCCGAATAATTTTCATTTGAGTCCCATATTGACATGGATGTCGAATATGTCTGTTTAGAGGAGTTTTGGGGTTGGGGTGGGGATTTCCCGCTGGATACTTGGACCCAAATTTTAATACGATGTTCGTTTTCTAGTCTCCAATACCTTTGATTTGATATCCAGATAGTGCTTATCGGTCTACTTTTGCTATTGGGTGGCGATTTTGGGGTAAGGGGGAGGGTCCGCCCAGATCCGATATCTAAAACTATAGGTTTCCTTACAGACAAACCTACACAATCTGAGAAAACTTTAAGAAAATTGGTTCAGTCGTTTTTGATTCTAAGGAACAAATAAACAAACCGAGTCTAATAAAGTCATGGTGGGTCATATGCCCATTTGGGGCGGTTTTTGGGGATGGGGTGACCCCTATACTTCGATTGACATAAACGTTCAATATGTCTATTTGGGGGGGGGGGGGGGGGGGTTTGGGGTATGGGCAGCCCAATGGGTACCTAGACTCAAATTTTAATACCATATTCGTATTCCACTCTCCAATACCCCTCATTTTATACCTATATTGGCCTTATCGATCCATTTTTGATTTAGGGTGGTGTTTTTGGGGTAACGGGGAAGCTCCCCCGCCTTACGATATCAACAAATTTTAAAGTCTATTCCTGCTATTCTATTCCCGAAATTTCATTTTCATAGAAAATTTCGTCGAAATTTTATTTTTGCAGAAAATTTTGCCGAAATTTTATTTTTACAGAAAATTTTGTCAAAATTTTATTTTTATAAAATATTTTGTCGAAATTTTATTTTTTTAGAAAATTTCATTGAAATTTTATTTTTTTAGAAAATTTCGTCGAAATTAAATTTTTATAGAAAATAATGTCGAAATTTTATTTTTATAGAAAATTTCGTCAAAATTTTACTTTTAAAAAAATTTTCGTCGAAATTTTATTTTTATAGAAATGTTCGTCGAAATTTTATTTTTATAGAAAATTTCGTCGAAATTTTATTTTTATAGAAAATTTCGTCAAAATTTTATTTTTATAGAAAATTTCGTCGACATTTTATTTTTATAGAAAATTTCGTCGAAATTTTATTTTTATAGAAAATTTCGTCGATTTTTTTTATAGAAAATTTCGTAGAATTTTATTTTTATAGAAAATTTCGTCGATTTTTTCTTTTTTATGGAAAATTTCTCGAATTTTGTGTAAAAGAAAATTTTGTCAAAACTTTATTTTTATAGAAAATTTCGTCGAAATTTTATTTTCATGGAATATACTTCGGCATCTAAATGTTATAAAAAAATTTCGTGGTAAAAATTGGCAGTGAAAAGCCTCATATCCCACATCCCATCGTTTAAACCCTAAATGTAAATATGAAAGATTTCCTCGTTTACCCCCATCTCCAAATAGCAGCCAACTAAACGGGACATTTTGGTACAATGACGGTTTATGCTGTTTTGTTGTTGGATGCCAAAGATTATAAAGTTTTAAAAGTGCTAAATGCTTTAGCAATTTTTTTGAAAGAAATAGAAGTCATTGTTGACTTTTACAACTTCATTCTAAAACGAGACATTAGCATTTTATACCCCTTCTTATGGGACACTCAAACAAGCACTCTCTCTCACACACACACACCCATAAACATTGGCTTAGAATTAGTGCAGGAGAAAATCTCTTTAGGGACCCCAGGGTAGATTGTCGTTTATAAATTTTAACCAAAAACGACAGCTGGGGCTAATATTTGCCACAGTGATTTCCCACTTTGGCCAGCATAAAATCTTAAAATGTTGGAAATTCGAAAGCTGGACTGCTACAAAAAGGGGAATATGGCATGGAGTGGAAAGCATAAAACCCATATAAGAAGTTGGTCAACCCAAAAGGGTTGCCCATAATTGGCTGCTGATGATGAGAATGAGAATGAGGACGACGATGACGATGGTGATGGTGATAGCCATGGCGATGCCTGATGAGTTCAATTATAGCAGTAAATTTAGATTGATAGCTTTTAATGCCCAAAGGACTCTGGGTTTTTTTTTTGTATTTTTTTGGAAATGACTATAATTTCGCACTACGATTGAGCTGGGTGTGCTTTTATGCTATTGGGACAGACAGACAGACTGCTGTGTTTAATACTTTTGGGATAAAATGAATGATTTATTGGCATTTATTTATCTATTCACAGTTCATTAAGGTAGTTTATTTTGTACGCTAATGAAATATAGCTGATTTTATGTTAAAGGTTAAGTAGGCAAATTTTTACTCATCAGTTTCGGTAATAAAAAATTTCAACAAAAAAAGACATGAAAAGGGAAAAGTGCAAAAAAGAAAACAGGTCATAGAAAAACGAGTAAGAAGACAACTAAATGAGAGTATATATGCGCGATGTATGAAGATAAAAGGGGCATACGGAAAAATATGGTACATAAATTTGAAAAAATTTCCCATAAAATAAATGAAGAATAAAAATTTGTGCCTAAAAAGGAAGTCTTGCATTGATTCCAATGACGGCTGTGATTCCTTCAAAGTCTAACGGGACAACGTCATGACAGAATATTTGTAGAATTTTAATTCGTCTTTTACATGGCTGAATACCTCAGAAAATCGCCAGAATTGCCAACAATTTTCTTACACTTCTCGCCAGAAATCGAAAATCAGCATCATAGGCAGACATGCTTAGCTCTACACTACGGTGGCCTTCTACTGCTACTTAAAGAATGAAAGTGGGAAATGGGGAGGCCACGCAAAACATATTTTCAGACAATTCAAAGACTGGGTCGAACATATGCGGTAATTCGGCCCATGGTCTTCGTTGGAATCAGAGAACCGCTGGGGCAGGTTTAGAAGCGACGCTGAATATGCGAAACTATGCTGCCAAGTTTATAGGTAACTGAGGATGCTAAAGGATGACGGTTGTGAGTGTCATTACTGATGCTATGGATATAGAGGGAAAGAAAGTTCTCAGAGTAAATACCACCGCAATCTTCATAATTGGTTTTCACAACAGAAAGGACTCGGGCATGAATTCCATGTTTTAGTTGGCGAAACCTAATAGGCCGATGGAACGGGATAAAGTCATCAATCATCCACTTCAATGCACCTAATATCGATATTTCGTTGAGGCTGTCAGGAGAGTGTGGGGTCTTTTTGGCAGTGTGCTATCATTCTGTGAGATTATAATAGCGGCAATCGAAATTTTGGGAATGGATTTACCACTCGTGACTTTACTTTGGTGCGCTTCTATGACATAGAAAGGTCTTTTAATAATGAGTTCAGGGTATGATGCTGAAAGGCCAAATAAAAACGCACTTTGTGATAGAAAAAAGACTAGTAAAAAATCTGCCGTTTAAGAATGGGTATAGATATCTCTTCGAAATTTACCATGGTTAGAGCTGAGGTGTTCACAAGATCACAAAATTTGAAGGCGCTAGGTGGCCTCGGCACTTGGCTGGCCCCTAAAGTTGGTCACCTCGGCATGACCTACTTTAGGGACCTACCAATAGGGGCCCAGACTATCTAGGGCCCAAAAATATCAACACCCCAGCTCTAACCATTTTAAATTTCAAAGAGATATCTTTAACCGTTCTGAAGCGGCAGATTTTTTTACTATTTATTTTGGATTCTATCCCACTGTGCAACGCATCACTGGCGAAAAAATCGATTAGAATGATTGTGATCGTAGGGATTTTACCGCATATTTTGTGGCATCTGGTTTTCAATGGGATTCCAAAGTCTTTCGAGAAGGTAAGGAAGAAGGTCTTTGCCTATGCTGATGGCGTTTTCATTATGGTGGATAACCGTTTCCTTTCTTATATGATGGACCTTCGTTGAAAAAACTGTCCAAATAGGAGAGAGCCAGCGGGCTTGGCATAAACCCCAAAGACCAAGACCAAGTACTTAGTCGTGATTTTTGACCACAAACTAAGCTGAAGAAGGAACATAGAGGAAAAGGTCAGAAGGGAACTATATGTGATCTACTACTTTCGCAACTCGATAGGAAGGGGTAGTGGTTAAGGCCGGGGCTGTAAACAGGATACACTTTACGGCGGTCAATAGGCCGATTCACACCTATGGATCTCTAATGTGGCATAAGTAACCTCGTAGTCCTATGTGTCCCGTCATGACACCAATAACTATACTGACTTCCTTCTTACTTCTTTTCAGTAATAGCCTCGTCTTCTCACGATCTGAATCCCCCCATAGGATTTTCGTCGTCCTACCGAACGTTTTGCTGTTCCACAATAATGCATGCGCATTCGTCGCCCACTCCCTTAACTCGGACTGCGTCGACCCGAAAGGCTTCGAGTTAACCAAGTTTAATGACGGTAGTCCTCTGGTCTTTACCGCCAAATCGTCTGCCCTTTCATTCCCCCTTACTCCGTTATGGCCCTGCACCCAAACGATATGGGTTTTGCCATCCTCAGAAAAGGCGTTAATCTCCTTCTCACACTCCAAAACTGTTCGTAACCTTACCGTCCTGGTTGTTATTGCCCTTATGGCAATTTAACTGTCCGTAATGGTGTTCACACTCAACGTCCTCGCGTTAGCACCACACCATCTCACGCATTCCGTGATCGCCCGGATCTCCGCCTGCAGGACTGATCTCAGTCCCTGGGATCTCAATGTAGACCCCCAGGCCCACTCTGTCCCCTAGCTTTGATTCATCCGTGTAATATGATATTCCAGATGGCAATACTAGGTTTCCGTCAATCCGAGACTGTGACGCTGGCAGCAATGCCTCGCACTCGATCTCAAGGTTCATCTCAGGTATCTGATCGGAAATTTCTTCCCTTCCCAATAATAAGCGGTTTCCTTTTTATAACCGAGTCCAAACGGCGTGCCGCAGTGCGATATCTCTTTGGGAGAAGTTTTTACTTGGCTGCCATACCAATTTTTTCAAATGGCATAGTTCCTTACAAATGTCGCCAGCATTATCCTAGAATAAGGATAACCACTGTTGAAAATTGTTTCCAATGTTCTCGCCCAGCATCATAGGCGGACATGCTAACCTCTGCGCTACGGTGGTTTCCAAGTCCATTTTGCAATTTTTTCTGTATTTGGTGTAGCTCACCCCAACTTGATATGCTCGGACAATACGTCCGTTAAGTGTTTCATAGGATTGGGACTTGCTAAATCTTAGTTAACTAAAAACTAAATTTCTTCATTATTTGAATTTCTTATCCCTTGGCAATATTTTTTCCTCTAAGTGATTCGTTGTGTTGGCCTCCTCCCTTCCTAAATGAGGTCAACTATAACAAAAGCAAATTTGCACTTCGTATCATTTTCCCTTTTAATAGCTAATGGCATACAAATTCACCCATAGAAACTCAACTGAAAGGGGCCATGACTAAATGGAATCATTTTTGGGGAAAATAACCAAGGTCAAATCAAGGCCATGAAATGGGGAACATTTCTGCCTGTCATTGCTTATGATTACATCAACTTTAAATTTCATTTAAAGACATACTCCTAGGATGTTGTAAGAAATTACAGAACAATCGGCTATATACAACTATTTGGGCGTGTGTGTGTGCGAGTGTGTGTGCGAGTGTGTGTGCGAGTGTGTGTGCGAGTGTGTGTGCGAGTGTGTGTGCGTGTATGTGTCTATGGTTTGTGTAATTAAAAGTCCTCTCACTGCTCACAGCTGCCACATGCCCTATGGAAGAGTAAACAAATATCTTTTCAATCTGCAAATCATGGCCCCAAATCAATTTTCCTAATAAAACTAGACTACCAGGCTATTGTGTCTGGCCAAGTTATTCAAAATGTTTTGAGCCATGAACCAAAAAACCCAAGTCTGTGCCAAATTTTACATCAACCAACGAACCAATGATGAACCAAAACAAAAAAAAAAAAAACAACAAACACACAAAATAGGCATGACCCACTCGTTGAAAAAAGGATACTCAGTCAAGTGGGACAATGAAAATCCTTTCTTTGTTTTGGTCGCCAAATAAAAAGACCAAAAACCCATTTGCCGAAAAACAGCCATTGGGGGCAAATTGTGGCTTAGCATAACGAAATCTGATTGACATGTTTATGACACCAAAAGGATATTTATCTTCTCGCATTCATCAAAAGGACCTCTGGAAAAAGAAAAGGACAAACTAAAATCAAACTAATTCGCAGAATACCAAAGCAAATTCTATGGCCAACATGACTTTGGCAATTTCTCTGCGCCGAACTTAACGAACAAAAGCTAAACCACAAAAAAAAACAAAAACGAAATATTTGAACATATTTTGGTTAATTTATGCCCCTTGGGGGATAACGAAGGGTGGGGCAACACATTTCTGAGATGAATTTAAACATTTGATTAACCACACACACATACACACACACACATAGACCCATAGGAAACCTATAATATTTTCGGTTTGAACCAACAGCTTAAAAATAACATTTCTCCACGCACGTTCCAATCCCCATACTCCCCCATTTTGTATGATATGGGCCAATCGACCAATTTGGGCTAGTATCAAAAATTAGCTATGCGCCGTTTGGTGTGCTATTTCATGGCTCCTTCAATGGTATTTGCTTACCTCCTTGAAATTACCGAGCGAGTGAATGCACTCCCAAGCCTTCACCAACTGCTGCCCCCGCCCTTCTAAGCCAACCATGGCAGGCAATGGAACACCAGAACATGAAAATCCCATAAAACTGTTTGTTTTCTTGTTCACAGTGTGTTGTGGGCTGTTACTATTTTTGATTAGTCGGCTAAAACGAACAAAATGGAACAAAAACAAAATTCATGGTCATCCATAAATTGGTAGAGCGGCCAACCGACCAACCAACCGACCGACCGACCATCCACCCAAATTCATGCATATGTATGGACATTAGGTGAAGTTTTAATAAAATCATTAAAAAAAGATTTTTCTCTTTCGAAGAAATTATCCCCTAAATTTAAAAAAACTGCTTAAAATTTAGCAAAAATTTTGATTTTACAAAATGTTTATACCCACCACCACAGGATAGGGGTGGTGGGTATGCTCATTTAGCCATTCCGTTTACAACACAACGAAATATCCATTTCCGCCCCAACGAAGTATAAATATTGCGGATCATCGTAAAATGCTAAGGCGATTTAAGGATGTCCGTGTGTCTACCCGTGTGCCAGATGAGTCGTTTTGCTGCACGCAGGTTAAGTTCTTGAACGGGCCATATCGGACCCTATAAGCTGCCATGTTAACCGATCTGCGGATTGAGGGACTAAAACCCACAAAAACTGCATTTATTACCCGATTTCGCTGAAATTGTAATCAGTGAGTTGCTTCATGCCTCCCGACTCTTGATTGAAATATGATTCAGATCGGATTATTTTTAGATATAGCTGTCATATAAACCGGAGGCCATCCTAGCGCAGGGGTTAGCATGTCCGTCTATGACGCTGAACGCCTGGGTTCGAATCCTGGCGAGACCATCAGAAAAAAAAACTTTCAGCGGTGGTTTTTCTCCTAATGCTGGCAACATTTGTGAGGTACTATGCCATGTAAAACTTCTCTCCAAAGAGGTGTCGCACTGCGGCACGTCGTTCGGACTCGGCTATAAAAAGGAGGCCCCTTATCATTGAACTTAAACTTGAATCGGACCCTCCCCCTTACTCTAATTTTCAAAACCGCCAGATCTCGGAGATGGGTGGTGCGATTTGTGGGCTCTCTTAAAGTAACTTAAATACAAAATTTTGGTATCCAAATTTCGTATGGGGTACCTAGGGGGGCCGCCCCACCCCCAAAACCTACCAAAGACATATATATTGTGCAACCAAATATGGGACTCAAATGAAAGATATTTAAGAGCAGAAAACGTATCTGATATCCAATTGTCGAACCAAGTGTTTGGGGGACCATACCAACCCCCAAAACACCCCTAAATCGGACATATTTACCAACAACGCAAATATGGGACTCAAATGAATGGTATTTGCGAGTAGATTACGAATTTGATATCCAAATGCGGGACCAAGTTTCTGGGACTTCACCCCTTCCCCAAAACACCCCCCAAAAAGGACTTATTTACTGATCATGGCAATATGGGACTGACATGAAAGATATTTGAGTGTAGAATACAAATCTGATATCCAAATGTTGGACCAAGTCGTTTGGGGGGGGGGAAGCCGCCCCTCCCCAAAAACACTCCCCAAAGGGGCAAATTTACGACCATAGCAATATGGGGCTCACATGAAAGGTCTTTGGGAGCAAATCACGAATCTGATATCAATATTTGGGAAAAAGTGTATATGGGCCACCCCACCCCCATAAAACCACCCAAATAGAATGTATTTGCTGACCATTGCAATATGGGGCTCATATAAGAGGTATTTTAGAGAAGAACAAGAATCTGATATATACATATATTCAAGGCCAAGTAACTGAGTGGCCGCCCCATCCCTCAAAACAGCCCCCAAAACAGTCAGACTATATAAAATATGGGGCTCAAATGAAAGGTAATTGGGAGTACAAATGTGATATCAACATTCGGGATCAACTTTTTAAGCGACGTCCCATCAGCAAATAGGACGTAATTGCTCACCATGAAAATTTGGGTCTTAAAGAGAGTAGAGTTCGATATTGATTGAGTTTTTTGGGCCCATAACCCCGAACCGGACATATTTGCTGACTTTAGCGATAAGGCGCTTAAATAAAAGGTATTTGAGATTAGCAAGCGTATTTGATATCCAAATTGGAGGCCAATGGCAACACGGGGTTCAAATAAATTATATTTGAGAGTAGAGCCAGATGCTGATGCGTGCGGCAAGTGATAGCATGTGTAGGGTATGCGGGGATGATGAGACGTTGGAGAATTTCCTTTGTCATTGCCCTGCTTTCGCGTCCAACAGATAACGGTACTTAGGTGAAGACACAATATCAGACATGAACCAACTTAGGGGAGTGGCATTGAAAACAATTAAGGATTTTGTAAGAAGCACGGAATTCCCAACTTTAAATTTTCTTTTTAGAGGTTACTTTATAGTTTTCAGAGCGCACAACAAGCCGATTACTAGGTTAGGTGTATGTCCATAGAGGCATGGCCGGATTAATATCCGCACCCTCTTTTCACCCCTAAATCGGACATATTTACCTATATTGGTCCAACTTTCGGGACCAATTTTCTGGGTATTTACCCTTTCCCCAAAAAACACCCAACATACAGCAATTATTTACTAACCATTGCAATATGGGACTCAAATAAAGGTATTTGGGAGTATAACACGAATCTGATACCCAAAAGTGGGACCATGTGTTTGGGGCACCACTCCTTCCCCCAAAATACCTTCCAAACAGTCGAAAACCAATTTGATAAACAATGTTGGGGCCAAGCGCTTGGGGGAAGCCTCACCCACCTGGACCAATGGCAATATGGGGTTTAAAAAAATGGTATATGAGAGTAGAGCACGATGCTAATATTTTTTCAGGGTTTAGTGTCTGGAAGATCACCTTACCCCAGAAAACATCCCTAAATTGATGATTTGTATTTACCGATCTTGGCACTGTGGGCCTCAAATGAAAAGTATTTAGGAATAGGGAACGAAATTAATATCCAATTTCGGGACTACGTTTCTGGGACCACCACCCTCTTAACCCACCTTAACCACCATCCGGGCCACTTCCCACTACCAAAATCCATATGAGAATATCGGACTCCAATAAAGTCTTTGAAACTAAAATAAGTCTTTAACATCCAAACTTTAAGGATCATAAACCCTCAGAGCGAATTCATAGACGAATCAAGATCATATGGAATTCAGATAAAGGCATTTATTGGGTTGCCCAAAAAGTAATTGCGGATTTTTTATATAGAGTCGGCGTTGACAAATTTTTTTCACAGATTGTGACTCTGTAATTGCATTCTTTCTTCTGTCAGTTATCAGCTGTTACTTTTAGCTTGCTTTAGAAAAAAAGTGTTAAAAAAGTATATTTGATTAAAGTTCATTCTAAGTTTTATTAAAAATGCATTTACTTTCATTTAAAAAATCCGCAATTACTTTTTGGGCAACCCAATATATTCTTATACTGTTTCTCAAGCTACACATACTATTTTCGTAGCATGGTATTTCACTAAAAACTCTTAAATTGTCAAATATAAATATTCAAAGGAAAATTTTGTTGCATATAAAGTAAGAGAAGGCGCGGCGCAGCGGGCCCTGTCCAGCGAGTACTATATAAAAGCGCTTTTTATACCCTCCACCATAGGATGGGGGCTATACTAATTTTGTCATTCTGTTTGTAACTACTCGAAATATTCGTCTGAGACCCCATAAAGTATATATATTCTTGATCGTCGAGACATTTAATGTCGATCGAGCCATGTCCGTCCGTCGGTTCGTCCGTCCGTCCGTCTGTCTGTCGAAAGCACGCTAACTTCCGAAGGAGTAAAGCTAGCCGCTTGAAATTTTGTACAAATTCTTCTCATTAGTGAAGGTCGGTTGGTATTGTAAATGGGGCATATCGGTCCATGTTTTGATATAGCTGCCATATAAACCGATCTTGGGTCTTGACTTCTTGAACCTCTAGAGTGCGCAATTCTTATCCGATTGGAATGAAATTTGGCCGACGTGTTTTGTTATGATATCCAACAATTGTGGCAAGTATGGTTCAAATCGGTCCATAACCTGATATAGCTGCCATATAAACCGATCTTGGGTCTTGACTTCTTGAGCCCCCAGAGTGCGCAATTCTTATCCGATTGGAATGAAATTTTGCACGACGTGTTTTGTTATGATATCCAACAACTGTGCCAAGTATGATTTAAATCGGTCAATAACCTGATATAGCTGCCATATAAACCGATCTTGGTTCTTGGCTTCTTGAGGCTCTAAAGGGCGCAATTCTTATCCGATTTGAATGAATTTTTGCACGTAGTATTTTGTTATGATATCCAATAACTGTGCCAAGTATGGCTCAAATCGGTTCATAACCTGATATAGCTGTCATATAAACAGATCTAGGGACTTGATTTCTGGAGCTTCTAGAGGGCGCAATTCCTACCCGATTTGGCTGAAATTTTGCATGACGTATTTTATTCTTACTTTCAACCACTGTGTAAATAAGGTTCAAATCGGTTCATAACCCGATATAGCTGCCATATAAACCGATCTGGGATCTTGAATTCTTGAGCCTCTAGAGGTCGCAATTAAAGGGTGATTTTTTTGAGGTTAGGATTTTCATGCAATAGTATTTGACAGATCACGTGGGATTTCAGACATGGTGTCAAAGAGAAAGATACTCAGTATGCTTTGACATTTCATCATGAATGGACTTACTAACGAGCAACGCTTGCAAATCATTGAATTTTATTACCAAAATCAGTGTTCGGTTCGAAATGTGTTTATTCACCGTAACGTTGCGTCCAACAGCATCTTTGAAAAAATACGGTCCAATGATTCCACCAGCGTACAAACCACACCAAACAGTGCATTTTTCGGGATGCATGGGCAGTTCTTGAACGGCTTCTGGTTGCTCTTCACTCCAAATGCGGCAATTTTGTTTATTTACGTAGCCATTCAACCAGAAATGAGCCTCATTGCTGAACAAAATTTGTCGATAAAAAAGCGGATTTTCTGCCAACTTTTCTAGGGCCCATTCACTGAAAATGATTTGCAAGCGTTGTCTATTCATGATGAAATGTCAAAGCATACTGAGCATCTTTCTCTTTGACACCATGTCTGAAATCCCACGTGATCTGTCAAATACTAATGCATGAAAATCCTAACCTCAAAAAAATCACCCTTTATTATCCGATTTGCCTGAAATTTTGTACGACGAATCCTCTCATGACTATAAGCATACGTGTTTATTATGGTCTGAATCGGTCTCTAGCCCGATACAGCTCCCATATAAATCGATCTCTCTATTTTATTTCTTGAGCAATTCTTATTGGAATTGGCTGACATTTTACACAGGTCTCCAACATATAATTTAATTGTTGTCCAAACCGGACCATATCTTGATATCGCTCTAATAGCAGAGCAAATCTTTTCTTATATCCTGTTTTGCCTAAGAAGAGATGCCGGGAAAAGAACTCGACAAATGCGATCCATGGATCTAGGCCGAACTTAGCACGCTTTTACTTGTTCTCTTTAAGACCTACTACCATACGATGGACGCATACTAATCTAGTCATTTCTTTTGTAATATCTCGAAGTATTCGTCTAAGACCCCACCTCACTGAGGTTCGAAAAAATTCTCAAAATCCTTCTGTAACTGTGAAATGGATAAATTTATAGCAAATTTTTTTATAGACAATTGAAGTTACCAATGGGTCCGGGAAGAGACTCATAGGCGGTGACATTTGGTCCCAAACAAGAGCTAAATTTTGTATTGCCCTACATTTTATATTGCTTGCTGGTGATTTCGATTCTGATCTTCGATCTTTACAAAATTTAGCATGAGATGTTTTATTTGACGTCCTAACATGTGCTTAAAATTTCGTCAAAATCGATCTGGATTTAGATATAGCTCCCATATATATCTTTTATCCCATATGGAATTCTAAGATTGTAGCAGCCACAATTTTAGATCCAATTTTTACAAAATTCAGCATGAGGTGTTTCATTTAACGCCCTAATTATGTGTGCAAATGTGTCATAAAAATATGGATAATATGGATATGGACTTTTCTGACTGCAAAAGCCTCCTTTTCAAGAATTTTTTTCAATCAAAGAAAATTTTTACAAAACGTTTTGTTTTGCCTTCCACCCCATTGTCCAAAACTCATGCTGCTGCTATGTACTCCCATGCACATACCTTGCCAACTCACATAAAATCATGTAAATGGAAATTGTGCTGATATAAATTCTGCAAAGTATTTAACTTTAGAACAAGAATAAATTGCGTTGCTCCCAAAAGTCACAATGAATATGTGTGGCATACAAAATGTCTTTTTTGCACTAAGCAAAAAAAAAAAACACATGTAAGACGAAAAAAATGAAATGTGACCCAACTTTAATGCTGGAGAGCAAAAACAAAATACATTCAGTACTAAACTTTCCTAAAGAGAGATGTTGTAAATAAATATCAAAGAATACGGTCAATGGTCATAAAGTGGGATAGTCGTAAATCTGTCTTTTCACTAAGTACAACTAAAGTCATTTGTATGACATTGCAGATGAGCCAATGAGAATAATGTTAAAAAAAAACCGCAGAAACAACTGAAGGGAAACTGCTGGAAATGAGTAGGGTTTGGTCTGATAATAAAATTTTTGCAATAAATTTCTACAGCAAGGCAACACTTCATTTAAAAATGACTCATACAACTTTAGAAGATTTTGTTATACAAAAACTACTACCCTAAATTTATTTCCAAGCAAAGGATTGTTATTTTGTTAAGCAATTTGTGAATTTCCCCCTTTCCTCTTATCAATTATTGTAATTTCCTTCCTATCAAAGCCTGGCACTAAACATTAACCCCAGTGATAATCAGTTTGGCTCAAGGCCTAACCCACATTGCAATTTCAATGGCTTTAATGGCAATGATGATGATGATGGTACTGATGAACTTAAAATATCACTTTCGAGTGAGCTTTAATCCATACTGACAGACAAGCATGATATTGGGATCTAAACTAATTACGAAATCTCCAATATATGGCATAGTGCACTATGCCACCATGAAATGTCATTATAATGATTTGTGTCATTAGCATACACCTGAGCCTGGTGAATATCATAAACGATGCGTGTAGAATTGGGGCCACTTGCAGCATATGCCCCTTGAATAATAAAAATAAACGAACTTTACACACACACATACAACATGCAACTATGGGATTAGAAAATTATGAATTAAACAAGCAATAAACGAGAATCACCAAAGCAAAAATTTTGCCCACAAAGCACAGCCAATATTAATAAAACCAAAGTGCGAAAAAAATAAATGCTGTGTGAGAAAAAAATATAAGCTTTGATTCGCAGCCTGACTATCTGAAAACAAAATGCAAAACGAAACACATTTAGAGAAAACTACGGCAATTAGGAACCAATAAGGAAAAGCAAAAGTCGGGCGGTGCCGGTGCCCTACACCTACTCTAAAGGTACAAAGGCTATGTCTAATTCAGCACCAATTTTGATGGACCTCGTCGCATGTTTTCAGATGGGTTATTAAACAATCCGTATTACCTATCGAGCAAATATTGGGTTGCCCAAAAAGTAATTGCGGATTTTTTAAAAAAAAGTAAATGCATTTTTAATAAAACTTAGAATGAACTTTATATGCCTATACTATACATATACTTTTTTACACTTTTTTCTAAAGCAAGCTAAAACTAACAGCTGATAACTGACAGAAGAAAGAATGCAATTACAGAGTCACAAGCTGTGAAAAAATTTGTCAACGCCGACGCTATGAAAAATCCGCAATTACTTTTTGGGCAACCCAATATGTTCAATCTGAAATAAATATGGTTCACAAATGACAAAATTGTTGCAAATTACCCAAAATTTTACGAACATATATATGGGAGCTGTATCTAATTCTAAGCCGATTTTGAGCAAACTTCTCAGATAATGTGGTACTCGTCGAAAAAGGAAAAGTTTTCAAAACACTTAGACTGGCATGATGGCACTTTTGTCAAATTGATTAAGGTGCTCTACATACCCAACGACCATTGAGTACGGTGTAGAGCACGCTGTTGTTTTGAAACAGGACTCAATAGGTCCTTCAACTCTCTTTAGCGTAGTAAGAGAGAAGAAAGCCTTACTTTTCACAATGCAAATGCAAATTTTGCCTATGAACATTCCACTAAGGAACAGGAGCAAACTTCTCACATATCAATGAGTGCAGTCCGATTCAAGTTTAAGATCAATGATAAGGGGCGTGCCGCGTGCTGCAGTGCGACACCTCTTTGGAGAGAAGTTTTACATGGCTTAGTACCTCACAAATGTTGCCAGCATTACAATTCCACAATTCTAATACAAACTAATAGTCAACAAGTAAAGGCGTGCCAAGTTCGGCCGGGCCGAATCTTGGGAAGCCACCAGCATGGATTCTGCTAAAAATTTATACAAAATAAATGTAGTTGTAGGGCATACATAACAAACTTCTGTCAAATATGGAAGCTGTATCAGGTTATAGACCGATGTGGACGGTACTTGGCACAGTTATTGCACTACTTGCAAAACTTCAGCCACATCGGACAAAAATTGTGGCTTCCAGGATCTCAAGAAGTCAAATCAGGAGGTCGGTTTATATGGGAGCTTTATCAGGATATACACCAATTCGGAACGTACTTGGCACAATTGTTGGAAGTCGTAACAGAAACATGAAACATTTTTGCCACATTGGACAAAAATTGTGCCTTCCAGGGGCTCAAGAAGTCAAATCGGGAGATCGGTTAATATGGGAGCTATATCTAAACCGATATGGCCCATTTGCAATCCCCAACGACCTACATCAATACGAAGTATATGTGCACTATTTCAAGCGAATAGCTTTACGCGTTCGACCAATATCGTGATTTCGACAGACGGACGGACGGATGGAGATGGCTAGATCGACTCAGAACTTCGAGACGATAAAGAATATATATACTTTATGGAGTCTAAGACGAATATTTTGAGGAGTTACAAACGGAATGTATACTCCCATCCTGTGGTGGTTGGTATAATGTTAAGAGCAATAAACACATCAACATTTCCAAACTCGTTTTGTTGTGCACTTGAACATTCATTGAAGCCCTTTCTGACATTCAATAAGTCTTTAAGTGCACAACAAGTGAAAGAGTGTTAAGTTCGGCCGTGCCGAATCTTGGGCACCACCACCATGGAATCTGCAAAAAAATTTATGCAAAATAAATTTAGTGCATAATTTTGTTATACCCGCTACCGAAGGATGGGGTATATTCATTTTGTCATTCCGTTTGCAACACATCGAAATATCTATTTCCGACCCTATTAAGTATATATATTCTTGATCGTCGCAAAAATCTAAAACGATCTAGCCATGTCCGTAACAAGTAAGAGCGTGCTTAGTGCGGCCGGGCCGAATCTTATATACCCTCCACCATGGATCGCATTTGTCGCGTTCTATGCGCAGTATCTCTTTTAAGGCAAACAAAGAATATTGAATAAGAACTGTTATGCTATTGGAGCTATATCAAGTTATAGTCCGATTCGAACCATAAATGAATGATGAACATTTTAGAAATCATTGTCTAATATTTCAGTTCATTCGGATAAGAATTGCGCCTTGCATGGGCTCAAGAAGCAAAATCGGGAGATCGGTTTTTTATGGGAGCTGTATCAAGCTTCCGATCGATTCAGACAATATTAGACACGTATGTTGAAGGTCATGAGAGAAACCGTTGTACAAAATTTCTTCCAATTAGGATGAAAATTAAGAAGTCAAGATCCCAGATCGGTTTATATGGCAGCTATACCAGATTATCAACGGATTTGAATTATACTTAACACAGAAGTTGAAAGTGATACCAAAACACTACGTGCAAAAATTCAGTCAAATCGGACGAGAATTGCGCCCTCTACGGCAGTTATATCCGTCAGACAGACAGACGGACATAGCTAAATCGAATCAGAAAGTGATTCTGAGTCGATCAGTATACTTATCAACGGGTCTATCTCTCTTTCTTCTCGGTGTTACAAACAAATGCACTAAGTTATAATACCCTGTACCACCGCAGTGGTGTAGGGTATACAAATTAGGCATTTTGAAAACTTGTATGCGCTTACATGGCGAGGGTGGCAATTTTCTCTCTCTTGAATATATTTCTTATAGAACTTATTCACCTTAAATCGCATAAATATAACGACTTCCCTTCTGTTAAGAACCTTACTCAGAAGATTGATGCATATGTGAGACATATAAAGCATATCGTCGTATTTTACTTGCCTAGATACAAAAAACATTATCTTCTACCAAGTTTTAGCATTCCCATGCAGTTTTTTTTTGTTGGCACTCATGCACAATTTAATTTAAACTATGCTTAACTCCGATGCGTTATAAGTAGGTATGCCATTTACTCCGTCAACACCTTATTTTCCCTAAAGAGATAGCAGATAGCAGTTTAAAAAAGGCGCTATTCTCTTAAACAAACTCCTGCCACTGCTGCAAACACTCAGCATAACCACATGAGCATGACGAAGTGTTTGTGCCGCTTCACAGAGTCTGCGAAAGTGGGAGAATACAATTACCAGCCAGCTACTACATACTACCACAAAGTTCACAATGAGCTGATTATATTTTAATTTACCGCGCACACACACACACACACACAAACACATCACACACACATAGCAATGCATGTACTCTTGCACAAATTAGATCTAATGCCTAAAGGCATTCACCATGGTGACTAAGCAAGCGAATGAACGAGAATTTCAAACGGAGCTAGCGAAGTGTTCTCATGTCGATGAAGCGAGTTATCTTCTCAGGCTGAAGCTGATATGAAATTCAGCAGCATCCTACACTTGTGCTAGACTCACTCGACTCGCTTGAATGGCATGTTTCCATGTATTTAGGTTCAGTCTAAGTGGGCATAAATGCATGCACCACCACCCACATAGGTGGTATAAACACTGAGAAAAAATTGGAGTTTTAACCAAAGAAACTACGTAATTCTCAGGTTTTCTCAACTAAAAATCCGTTATTCTCAACTTTTCTCAACTAACTCTCTTCTAAAGAAAGATGAATAAAAGAAAGGCATATTATTTGTCGAATTACCTCTTGCAGACATGAAATGGGTCTGTAATTTGACTTTTCCCCAGAATGGGGATGTAAATGTACAAAATACTACATATCGGTAATGCTTTGTAGTACAGCGGAGAGTTAAAGTCGGGTCCTGATGTTGTAAGCTTCCCGATTAGACACCGTACGTGCATTGTATGTAATTTGGATTTGTTTAATAAATCCCAAGGTAATGGGACAAAGAGGGTCAAAATGGTATAAGTTTTGACTAAGAGGTCCAAGCAAAGCGCTCTATTTTGGTAACACAGCCGTCAGACCGGTCTTACAGGTACTAAGACCCCATTAGAGAGGTAAAGTGCTGGTTGTGAGTTAAACAAATATATCGTGAAGAGTGCAGGATCAGTTATAAGTTACACTCTTAAACGAGTGTAGTGATCGAAAGAATACGATGAGGCTCTATGGCAGACAAAGGTCATCGTTGAAATGGGTGTGGGGGAAATTTTTAATTTTTAAAATAAAATAAAATAAAATAAAATAAAATAAAATAATATAAAATAAAATAAAATAAAATAAAATAAAATAAAATAAAATAAAATAAAATAAAATAAAATAAAATAAAATACAATAAAATAAAATAAAATAAAATAAAATAAAATAAAATAAAATAAAATAAAATAAAATAAAATAAAATAAAATAAAATAAAATAAAATAAAATAAAATAAAATAAAATAAAATAAAATAAAATAAAATAAAATAAAATAAAATAAAATAAAATAAAATAAAATAAAATAAAATAAAATAAAATAAAATAAAATAAAATAAAATAAAATAAAATAAAATAAAATAAAATAAAATAAAATAAAATAAAATAAAATAAAATAAAATAAAATAAAATAAAATAAAATAAAATAAAATAAAATAAAATAAAATAAAATAAAATAAAATAAAATAAAATAAAATAAAATAAAATAAAATAAAATAAAATAAAATAAAATAAAATAAAATAAAATAAAATAAAATAAGATAAAATAAAATAAAAACAAATAAAATAAAAACAAATAAAATAAAATCATATAAAATAAAATAAAAAGTAATAAAAAATTAAATAAAATAAAATAAAAACAAATAAAATAAAATAAAAAAAATAAAATAATAAAATAAAAAAATTAAATAAAATAAAATAAAATAAAAACAAATAAAATAAAATAATAAAATAATGTAAAGTAAAAAGAAAAAGTTAAATAAAAATGAAAAACAAGTAAAAGCGTGCTAAGTTCGGCCGGGCCGAATCTTATATACCCTCCACCATGGATCGCATTTGTCGAGTTGTTTTCCCGGCATCTTTTCTTAGGCTAAAAAGGATATAAGAAAAGAGTTGCTCTGCTATTAAAACGATATCAAGATATGGTCCGGTTTGGACCACAATTAAATTATAGGTTGGAGTCCTGTGTAAAATGTCAGCCAATTCGAATAAGAATTGCGCCCTTTGTGGCCTCAAGAAGTAAAATAGAGAGAACGATTTATATGGGATCTGTATCGGGTTATAGACCGATTCAGAACATAATAAACACGTTTGTTGATGGTCATGAGAGGATCCGTCGTACAAAATTTCAGGCATATCGGATAATAATTGCGACCTCTAGGAGTCAAGAAGTCAAGATCCCAGATCGGTTTATATGGCAGCTATATCAGGTTATGAACCGATTTAAACCATACTTGGCACAGTTGTTGGATATCATGACGAAATACTTCGTGCAAAAACTCATTTAAATCGGATAAGAATTGTGCCCTCTAGAGGCTCAAGAAGTCAAGACCCAAGATCGGTTTATATGGCAGCTATATCAGGTTGTGAACCGATTTAAACCATACTTGGCACAGTTGTTGGGTATTATAACAAAACACGTCGTGCGAAATTCCATTCCAATCGGATAAGAATTGTGCCCTCTAGAGGCTCAAGAAGTCAAGACCCAAGATCGGTTTATATGGCAGCTATATCAGGTTATGGACCGATTTGAACCATACTTGGCACAGTTGTTGGATATAATAACAAAACACGTCGTGCAAAATTTCATTCTGATCGGATAAGAATTGCGCACGCTAGAGGCTCAAGAAGTCAAGACCCAAGATCGGTTTATATGGCAGCTATATCAAAACATGGACCGATATGGCCCATTTACAATACCAACCGACCTACACTAATAAGAAGTATTTGTGCAAAATTTCAAGCGGCTAGCTTTACTCCTTCGGAAGTTAGCGTGCTTTCGACAGACAGACGGACGGACGGACGGACAGACGGACGGACATGGCTAGATCGACATAAAATGTCGCGACGATCAAGAATATATATACTTTATGGGGTCTCAGACGAATATTTCGAGTAGTTACAAACAGAATGACGAAATTAGTATACCCCCCATCTTATGGTGGAGGGTATAAAAAAATAAAACACAAAAGAAATTTAAAAAATAAATAAACAAAAATAAAATAAATTCCCTGATGGCTTTAGCAGCTCATGTCTCAGATACTAAATAAATAATAAATAAAAATAAAATAAATAAAAAAAATTAAATAAAATAATTAAAATTAAATAAAATTAAACAAAAATTAAATAAAAAAACAAGTAAAAGGGCGTTAAGTTCGGCCGGACCGAACTTTGAATACCCACCACCTCGGGTATATATGTAAACCACCTTTCATCATAATCCGAAAAGTGAGTGGTCTAATAAGTACAAGTCATTGTTCAAATTTGTAGAACAAAATATTAGTCCTTCTTGGTAGCTATATCCAAATAAAAACCGTTCCGAACCATATAAGGCGCATATGTCGAAAAGCCTAAGAAAAGTCACTGTGTCAAATTTCAGCGAAATCGAATTATAAATGCGCCTTTTATGAGGCCAAGACTTTAAATCGAGACATCGGTGTATATGGCAGCTATATCCAAATCTGGACCGATCTGGACCAAATTGAAGAGGGATGTTGAAGGGCCTATCACCACTCACTGTCCCAAATTTCTATGAAATCGGATAATAATGGGCCCAAAACCTTAAATAAAGAGATCGATCTACATAACAGCAATATCCAAATCCGGACCGATGTGGGCCATATTGCAGAAAATTGTCGGGGTCTAACTTAACTCACTGTCCCAAATTTCGGCGACATCGGACAATAAATGCGGCTTTATCAGCGGTATCAAGCGGATAGTCTCAGGGTGTCTAAGTACATATGATGCTCGAGTTATGACAAGGCGAGTTATTGGCACCTTTAATTAACCAATGGCCATCATGTTTTCGCGGCAATCGGTCCTTTGGACTGGAACAAGCTTGATTACCTTTAGGAGCTAGACGAGGATCGCCACCGCCACATATAGACATGTGGCTGCAACAACAACAACATAACTTTGCTAGGTTTCTGGAGCCTTTCCAAAGTGCTTTCTATATTCCCCAAACAGTAAACAAATTTGCCGAAACATCATTGCCATCGCTTCAGTTAAGGGTTTTGTTTACAAAATTTTTACTTTTCAGGAACAGTGACATGAGATTGAAAAACAACTAGTTAAACATCTGTATACAGGCCTTCGATCACAAAATGAAGCAATCTTTACCTAGGAAAAACCTTTGTTTTAATCTGGAGAACAATTTTACATTGGCTTTTTGTGGAACCTGATCATTGTCATGGTTTTCGCCATTGTTGCATTAGCCTCATACTCAGTTTCCGACACAAGTTTATTCTCTTGAGTTTCATTGGATATCGTAAACAAGTGATAGCTTAAGGACACATCTGGTAAATAAACAATTTTTCTCAAATAACTAAACAATTGCAAAGTGAACTGTTTATGCATAATATGTTTGCAAACATAATAATTTTTCCTCTGAGTGTTTGCCAATGGCTAAGTGGGTGTTTTGTTCTATCTCTTTGTTTTGTTGGTTTTTCTGGTATGATGGCATAAACGTATGTCGGTTCAATGGGTGTATTTATATATGGCAAAGGTCCTGTTTTGCTGTAATTGCATTTGTACTGCTGTTGTCGCATTGGTCCTTTTCTGTGTTGTTTTTACCCAGTTTTTAATTAAATTTTATGTTTGTAATACATTTTGCTTCAAAGTATCCACGTATTCACATGCATACTCAACACACAAATAAAAACAAAAACGCGCGAGCGGAAAGCCAACAAGTACACATGTCCATGGGAACAGTATCTCACTCTTTAATGTTATACGTTTATGGTCTTGGGCGGTAATGTGTGGGTGTACGAATACGTCTATGCGAGTATGTGTTATTGCAAGAGATTCAGTTGTTGCTATTGCCAATGTCGTTGCCATTTTCGAGATATTGAAGGGATTTGTGCGCTTCATTTCATTTCACCTATAGATTTGCAAGCACACTCACAAACACACACACACAATCTGTGGCTATGTGGTCATGGGACCCACTAAATCAGTCAGTCAGCCAACCAACCATACGTACACTACTCAACAACTCAAATACAGATATAAAGTCATAGTCAGTCATGTATGCTCGCATACACACACACACTCCCATACATCTCTTGTGGAAATGGCTTTTGAATAAAAGCGACCCCAAAAAAAAAACCAAAATGTGGTTGTGTATCAAATTGATTCATAAAAATAAAACCAGGTAAAAACCTAGACCTACAAATGCCAAAAAGCAGAGCAACAAACACCCACATCATCATCATCACAAACCATCTTCAAACAACAAATTTTCCCTTTCGTTATTTGCTGGTGTGGTTGTGCATGGTTTGTAATACAAGTGGTTGTAGTCCATAGTGCGAAGAAAACTCGGAGAAGAAGACACGATTGAATAACAAAACAATTAAGAAAAGTTGTTGAGCAGGAAATAGGATAAATAATAAAAGAAAATCAAAAGGCCCATACATAGGTTGTTGCGCATACATACCTCATGATATTAGGGTGGGCTAGATACAGCTGGTTCAGCAGATGGCTAAAAAATATGAAGAAGGAAAAAACAAATTAAACGTAAAAAAGTAGCAAATTAAAAAAAAAATAAAGATATAAAAACTTAAACAAATAAAATCGTCATAACAATTATTAATTAAAATTAAACTTATAATAAAAACAAATAATTTATATGGGAAAAAATATTTTGCAAATTAAGAACAAAAAAAAAATACATTAAGAAAACAATCAAAAATAATTATAAAAAAATTAAAGCGAATTAAAACAAAAAAACAAAAAAAAACAGAAAAATTATGCATCGGGCAATAAACGCCTTAAATCGATAGATCGGCAGATATATCCCAATCAGGACCAATCAGGACCAATCTGGGCCAAATTGAAGAAGGATGTCGGAAGGCCTAACACTACTCACTGACCCTTATATCAGCAAAATCGGATAATAATTATGGCTTTTATGGGCCTAAGACCCTCAATCGGTGGATCGGTCTATATGGCAGCTATATCCAGATCTGCAATGACCAAATTGAAAAAGGATGTCTAAGAGCCTAACACAACTCACTGTCCCAAATTTCAGCAAAATCGGATAATAAATGCGCCTTTTATGGACCCAAAACCTTAAATCGAGAGATCGGTCTATATGGCAACTAGATCCAAATCTGGACCGATCTGGGCCAAATTGAAGAAGGGTGTCGAAGGGACTAACGCAACTCACTGTCCCGAATTTCGGCGACATCGGATAATAAATGCGCCTTTTATGAACCTAAAACTTTAAATCGAGAGATCGGCCTATATGGCATCTATATCCAAATCTGGACCGATCTGGGTCGATCAAATTGAAGAAGGACGTCTAAGGGCTTAACACAACTCACTATCCCAAATTTCAGTAAAATCGGATAATAAAAGTGGCTTTTATGGGCCTAAGACCCAAAATCGGCAGATCGGTCTATATGGCAGCTATCTGGACCAAATCTGGACCGATCTGGGTCAAATTGAAGAAGGATGTCGAAGGGCCTAACACAACTCACTGTCTCATATTTCGGCAAAATCGGAAAATAAATGGGACTTTTATGGGCCTATGACCCTAAATCGGATCGGTCTATATAGCAGCTAGATCCAAATCTGAATCAATCTGAGCCAAAATAAAGAAGGATGTCGAAGGGCCTAACACACTTCATTGTCCCCAATTTCAGCAAAATCAGAAAATAAATGTGGCTTTTTTCGTCCTAAGACCCTAAATCGGCGGATCGGTCTATATGGCAGCTATATCCAAATCTAGACCGATCTAGGCCAAATTAAAGAAGGATATCCAAGGGCCTAACACAACTCACTGACCCAAATTTCAGCAAAATCGAATAATAAATGTGGCTTTTTTAGGCCTAAGACCCCAAATCGGCGAATTGGTCTATATGGGGGTTATATCAAGATATAGTCCGATATAGTCCGATATAGCCTATCATCGAACTTAACCTCCTTATAGGACAAAAAAGAATCTGTGCAAAGTTTCAGCTTAATATCTCTATTTTTAAAGACTGTAGCGTGATTTCAACAGACAGACGGGCAGACGGACATGGCTAGATCGTCTTAGATTTTTACGCTGATCAAGAATATATATACTTTCCAGGTTCGGAAATGAATATTTTGATGTGTTGCAAACGGAATGACAAAATGAATATACCCCCATCCTTAGGTGATGGGTATAAAAATAAGCAAAAGAGTGTGAGATGCCGTATACGTGTTGTGAACACAAATTCAAACTTGTTATTCATACGCACCGATGGTCCGGTGAATACCAGAAAAGTAATAAAATCAAATAAACTATATTCTTAATTTAAAGTAAAATATATTAAAGATAAAAAATAAATAATATATTTCATACATAAAACAATATATTTAAATATATAACAAAAAAAAAATAATAATAATAAAAATCAATTTGTGTTTGTTTGTCGGTTTGTTTGTATGTTTGTTTGTGTGTTCTTTATAGACTCAAAAACGGCCGAACCGATTTTCATGAAATTTTCACTGATTGTGCATAATGATCCCGTGGTGAAAATAGGGTACTAAATTTTTTGATATCTGAAGGGGGCCGGACCCTCCCCCTTACACTTCATCTCGGTAGGGATGGTGCGATTTAAGCGAATTTTTGTGTGCCACCTCACAGTAATCTAAAAAGAAAAATTTGGTATCCAAATTTCGGGTGGGGTACCTAGGGGAGCTGCCCAGACCCAAAGACCACCAAATATATATATATATATATATATATATATATATATATATATATGTATAGACCAATCACGACAATACGGGATTCAAATGAAAGGTTTTTATGAGTAGAAAACGTATCCGATATCCAATTTGGGACCAATTGTTTGGGGTACCACCCTAGGCCCCAAAACACCCCTAAATCGGACATATTTACTGACGGGGCTAGGCCAAATGGGGCTCAAATAAAAGGTTTTTGAGAGTATAAGACGAATCTGATATCCGAATTTTGGACCAAGGGATTCGAAGGGCCGCCCACAACAAAACATCCCCCAAAGAGGAAAAATTTACCGACCCTAGCAATATGGGGCTCAAATGAAAGGTCTTTGGGAGTAGAGCACGAATCTGATATCAACATTCGGGAAAAATGTCTATGGCGCCTCCCACATATAGGGGGTTTTTAGCGCATAATATGAATGTGATATATATTTTCAGGGCCAAGTCACTCAGTGGCCGCCCCATCCCCCCTCCCCCCCATAACGGACCCTTTTGCCGGATATGGAAAAACGGGGCTCAAATGAAAGATATTTGGGAGTACAGCACGAATCTGATATCAACAATCGGGAACAACAGCTCAGGGAGTGTCCCCATCCCATAACAACCCCCAAATAGGACGTATTTGCTCACCATGACAATTGGGGCTCAAAGAAAGTGGAGCTCGAAAGTTTTTAGGTTCAACCCGCCAAATGAAAGGTATTTGTGATCAGAAAACGAATTTGATAACCATTTTTGGGGTCAAGTATTTGGGGGACGCCTTATCCCATAAACCCCATTATGCTGATATTTTTACAGGGCTAAGTGTTTGGGGGACCACTCCACTCCCCAAAACACCCTCAAATCGGATATATTTACCGACCAAGGCAATATTGGGCTGAAATGAAAGACATTGGGGAGAAGAAGAAGAAAGATAAAAAAAACTTAAAAGTCTCTCCTTATGCATATTTTTCTGATATTGATATTTTGATTACAATATTACTTCGAATTTCGATTTTTTCAACCCTAATGTACGCCCACAAGCCAATTTCATCTTTTATTTCTACACACACAAAGAATACATAAGAAATAAGCAAAAAACAAAGAAGCAAAGGATACTATTTGCTTGCCAAAGTTCGTTGCTTCGTTGCCCTACTGCCACAACAAGTAATTGAAGTTAAATGTAAGACTCTCGTTGCTTAATGTGTCACACTATCGATTTCCTGTTTGTTCTCGGTTTTTTGTCTTGTTTCTACTACTCCGTCGATAACCTCATTGTTTATTCGATTTTAAGGGTATGGGCAAATTATATTAGAAATGTTCCATTTTTCTCCATGTCTTCATGTTTCTACTTGTCCTGGACACAAGGTGATGTCCGTCGCTTACACAGAAACTATAAATTACACAAAGGTTCAGCATAAACCTCATTTTAGTGCAATTGCCTTTTGGATGGATCTGAGTGAAGGGATTTCTGTTACGGATGGATTAATTTTGACCTGACACATGCATGGTTTAACTTTGAGCTAACAAAGGAGCATAAGGCCGAAAAAACAAAGCCAATTGTGAGCATAGAGCAGAACCAAATGTCTAACTTAAATTTTTCATCCTTTTGTGTTGCTTTAACATACATTTTTGGGGAAAAAATAAACTGAGCAACAATACCAAAGTGGTAAAAAAATACAATAAAACCGAATAAATTGAAATAAAATAGACTATAATAAAATAAATTAAAATAAAATAAAATAAAATAAAATAAAATAAAATAAAATAAAATAAAATAAAATAAAATAAAATAAAATAAAATAAAATAAAATAAAATAAAATAAAATAAAATAAAATAAAATAAAATAAAATAAAATAAAATAAAATAAAATAAAATAAAATAAAATAAAATGAAATAAAATAAAATAAAATAAAGTAAAATAAAATAAAAAAAAAAAAAAATAAAATAAAATAAAAAAAATTAATAAAATTAATAAAATTAAATTAAATAAAATAAAATAAAATAAAATAAAATAAAATAAAATAAAATAAAATAAAATAAAATAAAATAAAATAAAATAAAATAAAATAAAATAAAATAAAATAAAATAAAATAAAACAAAATAAAATAAAATAAATAAAATAAAATAAAATAAAATAATTCATATAATCTGGTATTCTAGTCGAGCTGAATGACCAGTCGAATGTTCCACAAAAAGGGGGAATTATTAATTGAGTTTTGAAAAAAAGAAATTGACAATTTTTTTTTCGTACAAATCATGGCACGATACCACACTACTGGTGGACGCGTTTCGATTATTGGTTAGATAATCATTTTCAACACCATTGTGGATCATATCCGTCCGTCTGACTGGCCTACCGTTCACATCATACTGTTATTTCTTATGTAGGTAAGATAATTGCATAACGATTATGCTAAATACCCTCCGGGGATGGGTTTGTATGGGAATTATATCAAAGTTCATAACTCATTCGAGTCATACTCGGCGCGAATGCTGGAAGTCGTAACAGAAGTCTTTGTGGCAAATTTCAGCCAAACCGAATGAAAATTGAAGCATCTAGGGGTTCAAGATCGGAGTTGGGTTTATAAGGGGGCTATAGAACAGAACTCTCTGGGATAAATTTCAACAAAACCAAATCCAAATTAGGGCCTCTAGGATTTCAAGAAGTCAATTTCTGGCATCGGTTTATATGGGAACTATAACAGTATAACAGGACCGATTCGGATCATCCGAACAAAACTTTGTTGGTTAAATTCTGCCAAATCGGATGAAAATTGAGGCCTCTCAAAATTTAAGAAGCCAACTCCGGGGATTGGTTTGTAAGAGAACTATATCAGTTAATGGACCGATTCGGATCTTACTCGGCATTTGGAAATCAGAAAACAAGTTTTTGGGACATATTTCAGTCAAGGCCATTTCCGAGTGGGGTAGAATGAACAGAGAATTAGAATTAACGCTCAGAAGACGCAGTGCGGTTTCGTGTCTCACAAGCGATTCACTAACCCGCTACAATCGTCAATATCAATCGACGGTAGAGATATTGAGCAATCAGATGCTCTTAATGTTCTGAGCATGAAGATACAATGTGATATCCTTTGGTCAAAACACATATTCGAAGTGTCGAAAGAAGCATTCAAGTGTTTGGACTTTTTTTTTAAGCGGTGCAAGAAATATTTCACCTCTTCTGATCTTCTCAATATCTATACTACCTACATCAGGCCGAGGATGGAATAAAATTCTCATATATAGGCAGGAGCTTCAAAATCATCCTTGGAGCTACTTGACCGGGTTCAACGGGTAGCGATGGTGTTGATTGGGGACAACTCTATTGAATTTCTTGAACATCGTCGGAATGTGGGTGGCGTTGTATTGCTCTATCGTTATTTTCACGGCGTGTGTTCTAGAGATATTAGTCTTCTTATCCCTGACGTTAGGAAGTTCACCAGGAATACAAGACATGCCAGGAACTCACAACCGTTTGTAATTGATTGGCCAGTCGACCGAATCATGCATTACCGAGAAAATTCATTTTTCACCCCAACCATTTGTATGTGGAATCGACTTCCGGCTAATGTCTTTCCCACCGACATTGAGGGGGTTCTCCCCTCTAACCCTTAACTTTTCTAATTGCCAACGCAATGCACTGCATATATAGAGGGGACATCCCCTGCGTGTTGGTTACGTGAAAAAAGGGGACATTTTTATTCGTTCGACTGCTGTCGTAATTTCCACCGATGGAGGGATAGGCTGATATGGCTATATCGACATAGAATGTCGAGTTGAGAGTTATATTAAGATATAATCCGGTGTTGACCATACCCGACGCGCATATTGGGGTCTTAATACCAAATCATTGCGTTAAATTTCAGCAAAATCGGGGAAAAAATTGACCTTTTATGTGCCATAGACCTTATATAGGGAGATTGGTCTTTATGGGGGCTACATTTAGAATTCACGATATATATTCGTGAGTCTTGCAGAGTCGGAAAAGAATATTTATCCATCGGTGGTGGGTATAAAAACAAAACAAAAATGTGTTGCATAGTTTAATATACTGTCCCAGCACGCCATAAACTTTCATATGCCATGTCTTTAGTCTTGTTTTTAGGCGCATACCAACAATTCAGCACTTTTTCGAGTTTTATCAACAAGTTTAGCCTTTGTTTTCCATTGGGCAAATACCAGGAGATTCAATTTGTTTTTCACATTTATTAAATGGGAAAATGTGTAGGTGCAAAACCCAGATGCTTATATATCTCAAATCATGGTAATAAAATATCCGACGTGTCATCATTTGAGATTGCTCACACCGATTACATTGCCAAAAATATCAAAACACTTTGTGATTGTTTGACTTAATTGCTTATGTATATGAAGTTTTGTCGCCAGGCATGAAAATGAATATCCATGAGAACGTTGTACACAACCATCTATTTATGCATGTGAGCCTTTCTATTGGCTTAATGTATGTATGTATGTTCCCTTAAGTGCTTTCTTGTCATATTCCAATTAATTTGTCACATAATCAATTAAGTCATTCAAAATTTTGGGTGAAACTTAGCATTGTTGACAGTTTTGTGGTGCCTTGACAAGCCTTAGTGATATTTTCGGATAAATAAAATAATTATGGAAATGATGATTACCACCAACTGAAGTAGAATATTTCGCACTTAAGTTAAAGTGTTTTAAAAATAAATTATCCACATTTATGACAATTTTGACAATCGCAAGTTTTAAATAAACTTTGGCACTTAATTTATGGCAATGTAATTTAAACCGTAGAATTTCTAAAATGTTCAACTTATCGAAGCAATATCATAGTGGTTCGTACTGGTAATGGGGTCCATCTCAGAAGTCGGGATCTAACAAACACATCAAGTGCTTTGACAAGAACACACTTGTGGTTGTTATTTGTTGGACTATGGTATTCTTCAAAAAAAAAAAGAAAGTTGCTAATTTTCTAAAGCTGGGCAATATCCTGTTTAAATCTCATAATAAAAATCAAAATAAGCGTAGAAACCACAAAATCTTAATTTGAATAGGAAACATTAGATGTTAACCTTATTAATGACAACAAAATTAACATTTATCATTTGATCTCCTTGTTATACCCAAAACCGTAGCATAGGGGTTATATTCATTTAGTCATTCCGTTTGCAAATAATGGGTCATTATCCCAACCCGGAAATATTTTCTGACTTTTGCAATAAGGAAAATTTGATAGCCAATTTTGAGGCCAATGGCAATATGGGGTTCAAATAAATGATGTATAGTTGTATGAGAATAGGGCACGTTGCTGATATATTTTCAGGGCTTATTGATTGAGGGACCACCCCACTCCCCAAAACACCGCTAAATCGGGCATATTTACCGATCATGTGAATGTTGGGCTGAAATGAAAGAAATTGGGGGGTAGAGCAAGAATTGATACCCACTTTCGGGACCAATTTTAGGGTCGTCAACCCCTTTCCCAAAATTCCCCACAATGAGAAATTTTTTACTGACAATCGCAATATGGGGCCTAAATAAAGGTACTTGCGAGTAGAATACGAATTTGATATCCAAATGTAGGACCAGGTATTTAAGGCATCACCACTTCACCAAAACACCCCCCAAAGGGTACAAAATTTTCGACTATGCCAATATGTGGCTCAAATGAAAGGTATTTCAGATTATAAAACGAATTTGATAACCTATTTTGGGGCCATGTGTTTGGGGGACGCCTCATCGTGTAAACTCCCCTAAACCAATGGCAATATGGGGTTTAAATAAATGGTATTTGAAATAAAAGCACGATGCTGATATTTATTCAGGGCCAAGTGTCTGGGGGACCACCTTACCCCCGAAAACATCCCTAAATCAGATATCATGAGACTATCCGGCTGAAATAAAGTATTTTAAGAATGGAATACACCTTACATCCAGCGCAGCGGAGCGGGCCCGGGGCTGCTAGTCTGCCATAAAGACCAAAAATTTTGTTCTACAAAATTGAATAGTGGCATATATATTATCCAATTTTCACCGGATTGTGACGAAATGGGGTTTACAAATATACCCTAGGTGGTGGGTATACAAAGTTCGGCCCGGTCTAACTTAATGCCCTTTTACTTATTTTTAATTATTGCTCGCTTTTGACGTGCATCCTTTAAATCAAGTTATTATTAAAAAGTAAAATTAAACCGGCATTATTAAATAAGGACCTTGCAACAGGCTTGTTGACATATTTTTACATGAGGCAAAAGAGTTTCTATACGCTTTGCCATAATATCATTAAACTTGTCAATGCACAAAATGAACATTTAAAATTTATTGAAAATTTTGATAATAGGATGCCTATGGGGTTTAAATAGCACATAATAAAATTTACTTTTCAGATTGAAATTGAATTACATAATTGGATAAGTTTAGAAAATCCATAACGAAATTATTAATATAACTTCAATAGCCACCATTGCGTATGAGTACTACATGTGCATTAATATGCATCATACGATCCCCTGTAACTTAATCGATAATAAATGTGTTTAAGGAAATTAAAATTAAATGCTAATAGCATTTGTGAGTGTGTGTTTCAATATAAAGCTAAATTCAAATTATTCACAATAATATGCCAAAGGCTTTAGGACAAATAACATACAATTGAATTTATGCTTCATACTCGTATTAAAAACCAATACGAGTATGACTTACTGTGCCAAATTTCATCGAAATAACCTAATAAATAAAAGCGTTTATGATGCCAAGACCCCAAATCGGGAGATTTACCGAATGGTTGGTATGTTAAACTATAATCTAATCTATACCATACTGGATGGTCTAGATAAGACTGTAAGAAAAAAACGAATAGAGATATCCCCATAATTCCTTTGGAATTTTGCAGATAAATATGCCTAAAAAAAACCAAAAATAGTTATTTTTTTACAAAAATCCTAAAAATATCCATTTCGGGTAAAGATGATTTCAAAATCGTAATCTTTTAGACAATTTTCTGTAGAGGTTATAAATATTGTTTGGTGTAAAAAATTATTTGCATGTGGTTTGGGGGACATATGAAGTAAAAAAAGCATTAGCCCGAATGCGAGTTCTGGATTTGCATTTTGAGAACTCAAGGAGATTTTCCAATATTTTAATAAAAAATTGCCTATTTTGAAGTGTTTATAGTAAGTTGACATATTTTGTGTACATTTCACTTAAAATGCATCTGCACTATGCCCTCTTTACAAAAGAAAAAGAACAAGTTAAGGAATCTATACGACTTTTAATGTTTAATCAACGAAAGTTCCCTTTTGACCAAAAAAATTAAAAAAACTCAGTTTTTAAAACTCAGTTTTTTTAATTTTTTTTTTTTTTTACTTCCAACTGTACAACTTTTAATTGAATTATTAGTTGTGGACACTTTTTGCGGCAAGATCATTGTAAATTTTGCCACGAATCCAAATGAACCATTAAAAGAAAATCGAACCGCAAATATCTTCCAAAATTGCAAAACACGAAGTAGGTCTCGGTCAAAATTCAAAAAAAAAAAAAAATAAGGCGAATATAATCGGTACCAGTAGAGATATTGTAGATCACACTTTTTTGTATGGATTTTTGATCACTATCCAAAAAAATAGAAATCGGACAACAAACAAAGATTTGGCAGCCCCAAAAGATATTCGAAATACGAAGGTGACCAAATTAAGGAGCATGCGAAAAGACGCCCGGATAACTTGAAATTTTTCACACAATCTCGATAAGACCTCAGCTCTAACCACTCCGTGATCTGTTCCGACACGTTTTTATATCCACCACCATAGGATGGAGGTATACTAATCTAGTCATTCCGTTTGATACACCTCGAAATATTCGTCTAAGACCCCATAAGGTATACTCGTATAGCCTCTTGATCGTCCCGACGTTCTGAGTCGATCTAGCCGTCCGACCGTTCATCCGTCCGCCCTTCTGTCGAAATCACGATAGCGGTCGAACGCGTAAAGCTAGCCACTTGAAATTTTGCACAGATACTTAATATTGATGTAGGTCGTTGGGGATAGCAAATGGGCCATATCGGTTAAGATTTAGATATAGCTCCCATATAAACCGATCTCCCGATTTGACTTCTTGAGCCCTTACAAGCCGCAAGTTTTGTCCGATTTGGCTAACATTTGCCACGTAGTGTTCTGTTATGGCTTCCAACAACTCTGCCAAGTCCCGTCTGAATTCATCTATAACCTTATATAGCTCCCATATAAACCGATCTCCTGATTTGACCACTTTATTGGTTGAAATTTTGCATGTAGTGTTCTGTTATGACTTCCATCAACTGTGAGTAGTATGATCGAAATTGGTCTGTAACCTGATATAGCTCCCATATAAACCGATCTCCCGATATGACTTCTTGAGCCCTTGCAATCCGAATTTTTGTCCGATTGACCTAAAATTTCGCATGTGGTGTTCCATTATAACGTCCAACAACTGTGCCAAGTACGGCCCGAATCAGTCTATAACCTGATATCCTGATTCCAACAAGTATGCTAAGTATGGTCCGAATCAGTCTATAACCTGATATAGCTCCCATATAAACCGATTTTCCGATTTGAAATTTTAAGCTCTTACAAGCAGCAATTTTTGTCCAACTTGGCTGAAATTGAGCATGTAGTGTTTTGTTGACTTTTAACATCTGTGCCAAGTATGGTTCAAATAGGTCTATAATCAGATAAAGCTCCCATAGAAACCGATCTCCCGATTTGACTTCTTGAGCCCTTACAATCCGCAATGTTTGCCCGATTTGGCTGCAACTTTGCATGTGGTGTTCCGCTACGACTTCCAATAACTGTGCCAAACACGGTCCAAATCAGTCTATAACCTGATATAGGTCTTATGTAAACCGGTCTTTCGATCATCGTTGTTCGGTTGCTAGAAGCGTTAATTTTGACAGATGTTTGGTACATAGAATAAAATTTTTAGCAGAATCCATGGTAGTGGGTTCCCAAGATTCGGCCCGGCCGAACTTAGCCCGCTTTTACATGTATTATCGATTTTCTCCCACCATGCGTCATGGGGGCTATATCAGGTGATGAACCCATTTTGAGCCATACTTGGCACGGTTGTTGGGAGTCATAACAAAACATCAAGAGCAAACTTTTAGCTTAATCGGATAATAGTTGAGCCCTCTAGAAGCGCAAAAAGAATCATCGGCTTATATGGCCGATGGACCGATTTGGCCCCCTTACAATCTCAACAGACTAACATGAATAAGAAGAATTTAAGTAAAATTTTAAGCGGCTTGCTTCACTACTTCAAAAGTTATAATGCTTTAGACAGATGGACGGACATGACTAAATCGACTTAAAATGTCAAGACGATCAGTAATATAAAAATTTTAGTATAACTACTTCAAATTGGCTGTATCCCCCAAACTAGTGTACCAGAGGGAAATGGGTTTTGATTCGAGACTCCCCATCAAACATCGACATTTCAGTTCGAAAACTTCAAATTGGCTGTTTCTCCTTAACTATACGTTCTAGAGGGAAATTAGCCTTAATTCGTTCGAAGTCTGGTGGCGAGGTGAGTTAACATCGAAGTTGGATATAGAATTTTCGGGCTTTCGTTAAGTGGTCACTAAGCACACTAACTATAGGCTATATAAAGAATCACATAGGAAAACGCCGCATAAAGATTACTACAAAAGCTGCCATGAAGAGCAAAAGGAAAAAGCGATCGGACACTTGCTGTCTTGTTCATGTCTACAGAGACACAAGCTTTCAATTTTGGGTAGGCAAATTTGATTTGACTTGTTTCGATTGACAAACTCTTTCTGCTGTAAAAGCTTAAAAGGCAAACATGAATAGCTAAATCGGGCCCGATCGCCCCCAAAATTCCTATTTTTCGAATAATAACGCGCATGCTTACTTATTATTGTTTCCTAGTTCTAATATGGCAAAGCGCTAGTATCTTTCGGACAGTTCCACCCCCGTGTGGATGTTTCCCCTTTACATGATAGCCGTAAAGCTGCTACTGTAGATGCTCCATTTAAGACTTCTCTTCTACCGCTATCCCTAAAGCCCTATTCAAGCGATCAACTTATTCTCATACAGTTTGTCTGTTCCCAGGGAAGTTCTTATTCACAAGATTTGTTGTTTTATTTCTTGTCAGTACAAAACTCATTGTGGACAGATTATTTTTAAATGGCTAGCTCTTCAAGTTACTTCCGAATCACATTCTGTTATGTCTTTAAACGCCAACCCACACATTTTGAGCTTCATCCGGCCGATCAACATCTACCTAGGGAGCTTCCCTTTCTTGCTTAACCCTCGGAAGCGCAGATTGGTCTGGGCCAGTTTTGATTTTTATGACTTCCCTAGAATTAATTAAGCATTTTTATGAAAAGGGAACTTAATGTACAAGTAAAGTGTTTTAAATTACAAAAGAAAAATTATAAAATTTTGAATTACTTTAAACACTATGGGCGAATGAAATTCATATCCATTGATTTGAGCGTATATTGTCTGGCTGGGCCACAACATACATTTCGCAAATTCTGGTACTTTAAACAGATTTAAAACATTTATTTGTATTTGTTTTAAGCTAAAAACAAAGTTGATTTAATTTAAGAATATAAAGTTTATTCGTTGAAGTATATAATTTATTTTTATTTATTTAGTTTTTAATACCCACCGCTATAGAATGGTGGAAATCACGATAGCGGGCGAACAAATAAAGATATCCACTTGAAATTTTGCACACAGACTTGTCTTTAGTGTAGGTCATTGGGGATTGCGTTATTGATTCAGATTTGGGCCTGATCGTTTCGGATAAAGCCCCACATAAACCGATCTTGCGATTTGACTTCTTGAGCTTCTAGAAGCTGCCGTTATTGCCCAATTTGGCTGAAATTTTGCTCGGAGTGTTCTTTAAGCACTTTTAATAACCTTGCCAAGTGGGGTCGAAATCGCTCATTAACCTGATATAGCTCCTATATAAACTGATCTCTCGATTTGGTATCTTAAGTCCCTGGAAGCCGCAATTGTTACCAGATTTGGGTGAAATTTGTGTATTGTTATGACTACCAACATCCACAATAAGTATTTTTCAAATTGGTCTATAAACAGATATAGATTCCATATCCCAATTAGTCTTCTACGGGCCCTAGAAGCCTCAATTTATGCCGTTTGACAGAATTCTCTGGTTTTCTTAACTATATCTCCATAGTTTCGATTGCTTGTCCTTAATTTTCTTTTTAAACACTTAATTAACATTTTGTAGCTCTTTTAAAGTTTTGTAGCCCTTTCAAAGTTCGCTCAAAAACGTAAAAAAAATGTTCGCCCATACTATGGTTAAGCAAGGGTGGGGTGTAGTGGCTATTTGCTTACTCACTAAGTACGATAGTACATTGTGGCGTATACATGTCGAAGTCCTCATCGTTTATATACATCATACGCTCTGGTGTACTAAATAAGAAAGATTTTAAAATCAAATGAACATATAAACAGAACCACAAAAGAAACAATTGCTTATCAAATATAGCCTAAAACATTAAAGCATTATAAGCCAAAACGCAAGACAGCTAATTGGCAATTTCTGTACGAAAATTGTTAAAACGCGCCAAGATATCCCCCTTGTCCTTTCGGTCCTTGAGAACTTTTCTCTACCAAAAAATAAACTTAAATTAAATTAAACTCACTTCCTTGTGTCCTATAAACAACAGAGACAACAAAAGAGACCAGCCTCCCTTAGGAAATATTTAAAAAAATGTTCGTGTAGGAATTTAAAAAAAAATATGTATAAAAACACAGCACTACACACAGAGCAATATAAGCGCTTCAATGGGAATAAAAACAAAACAAAACAAAAAATGAGAGAAACCTCTTTGGAGTTGACCCAAAACCAAATCTATTTAAGTGTTACAATACACCAAAGTATGGACATTTTTGATTACATTTTACCATCTTACAGTTATTGAATAGGCCACAACATGCAAACAACGAAAGATACAAACACAAAAGCACATCTACACGCATACACACACACCACATGTGTATGTATGTTGTGGGTGCTAGTGAGATGTGTGGAAAATAGAGAAAGGCTTACATAAAAAGTATTTACATACGCTCAAGTGATTTTCGTGGGAAAATATTTTTACCCACAAACAAACAAACATACAAGCAGAGCCAAGCACAGTGTTTGGCAATGTTTAAATCTAATTTATTACTTAAAAGCTTGTTACAAACAAATTAAAAATAAAATAAAAAATATAATAAAAAAATTTAAAAAAAAAAAATATTAAAAAGGTAACAAAAAAACATAAAAAATTATAAAAAATTTATTTTTATACAAAATTTTTTTAGGACAAATTTTTATTTAGTTTTTAGACTGTCTTGAAGACATAGGAAAAAACAGACGTGTAATTGTTGCCTTTTTTCCTTTTTTGTAATGATATTTGTTCTTGATAATATTTCGAAAATCGTCGATTTTCTTCATCAGAGTGGTATGGTGTGTGACTACTTCGTCCGATTTTCCATGAAATCCCTAATGTACACAAAAGCATGCCGAAATTTAGTTTCCAGCCACTGTGTCTGACCACCATTACCCTCCACTTGGTATGGTAGTGGATGGTCAAAGCATCATATGCTTTGCTTCCGTTTCTGTTTAATAAATGTTTTATAAACGCATTGCGTATGTAGGCATCGAAGCATGTGTGTATGCGTTCATTGTACGATAAATGCATGTAAAGCGAATGCCAGGCTTTGTTCACATCCAATGGGGCTTTTGTAAATTGTCTTATAAATAATTTAATGTATTTGGAATTTTTCACACAAAAACAACACCGACTACACTAGAACTTCTTGCAGACCCTAAGAAACCATAGAATTTCTTAAGATTTCTTTAAACCCAGTTGTTGTTGTTGTTAGATCTTCAGCTTGATTTTCATACTTAAGCTGATTTCATGGCACCAACAACCCAACTACAACAACTTTTCTAGAGACATTGTGTCTACTCTTCTTGTTTTTGCTAATATTATGCTGTTGGGCGTGTGTGTGTATGTGTTGTGTGGTGTCAGCATGAAAATTTAATTTTAAATACATAAACTTTAATTAACCCAATAAAAAGATACCAAGATATCAAAAAACACAGAAAACATGTAGGCACAAGAAAGTAGAAGAACTCAGGCCAGGCAACTACAACGGTATATGCATGCAAACACCAAACACACTAATACATGAACTGGTATTCGCCCTCAAACACAAGTTTAGAGTATGTTTATATGTACTCACTTGGCCTAAAGCCGACAAACATAATGCCATAGTATGCCGACAACTAAAGCACAGCACATACTCACTCTTACATTTCCCTAATCCTTGTGCACATTAAATAAAAGTTAATCTTAAAAGGATTTTATAATATCATACCGTAACCACTCAAAAACACATACATACAAAGAGAGAAAAAAGCATCCTTGCCAGTGTTGCCACTGCATGGAACAATAAAAAAAAGTCCTTTGAATTTTTCATAATGGACAAGGTGGGCGGCGCTTCAAAAGTCCAACTACTGTTCAATAGTCAAACGGATCCAAAGTACGGCTTGTTTGTGCATCACAGCCGCACTGAGGACATCTTATGCCTTTGGACATTGTGGCTATCCAAATTGCAGATACCACTGCCGTTGGGCTAACGGAGCTTTCTCTTTGATCATGTGCTGGCTACGAACACTGTGTTATCCTTGATACAATGTCCGATGTTCCACGCAGTGTGGATTACACCCTACCTGAGGCGATGTTTAATAAAAAGGACTGTACAACAATTCTTGTACAAAAGTACTGTACCACTATTTCTGTTAGAACTGATAGGAACTACGATATCCCTGGTAATAGAAGTTACATAGACTTCTGTACGAAAGGTTCCAAACTAGACGACCAGGTGGGTTTTGAGGTGTGCCCTAAAGATCTAGAACTGGTCATATCGAAAAGGTTACTCGACCACAGCAGTTTGTATCAAGCGGAGATCCTTGCAATTAAGGAAATGGTGGATCCTTGCAATTAAGATATTTATGTCAATGTCATAACGACGATTGACATCAATATCTCTCAGACTGCCAAGCAGCCATTAAGTCCCTGGAGAACGTATTTCTGAATACAAAAACCGCCTTCGACTGTCGCAGATCTCTCAACGAGATGGCTAAACAGTTCAAAATTCACCTGTTCTGGGTGCAGGGTCACAGAGATATTCCAGGAAATTGTAAAGCGGACGAGCTTGCGAGTCCCTACACATTTCAGGGATACTGGAATCTGTGGGTATGCCTCTAGCGTCATGTAAGCTAAGTTTTCAGGACTAGGCCCGAAGGTCATCGAATGACAGATGGTCGCAAAAAAGGGGGCTGTGAGCATTCAAAAACTATGTGGCCTAATCTAGACCTGAAGAAGTCTATCGCTTTGCTGTCATTGGCTAGAACAGACGTCTCAGTCAATTTTTCCGTCAGAACAGATGACTATCTAATCGGAACATTAGAAAGTGATCTGTTCTGACGGACAAATTGACCGAGACGTCTGTTCTAGCGAATGACAGCAAAGCGGTAGACTTCTACCGCTACATTGACTGAGACGTCTGTTCTAGCCAGTGACAGCAAAGCGGTAAACCTCTTCAAGTCAAGATTAGGGCACATAGTTTCAGAATGCTCATAGCCACCTCTTTGTGACCATCTATCATGATGACAGACTTAAGGTTGCCAGAAACGACTTTTGCAGAAGCTGTGAGGTGATCGAAGAAGAAGAGACTATAGAACACTTTCTGTGTGTGTCCCGCACTGGCAGTCAGAAGGAGTTCCACTTTAGGTTCTCATTTCTTTGAGAACCTGTCTGATTTAGCGGACGTGAACATTCACAAGTTGTTGGGCTTTTAAAGCGATTTGGATGGTTCAACGGTAGGAACGAGAAGGCATCTTCCTTCTTCTGTTCCTGTGAGTCTGATGGCAGACTGGCACTTAAACCTTACCTAACCTATTTTTATATAAAATTTTGTCAATATTTCTGTCATAGTAAACATATATAGCTTTTTTAAAAAAGTCTTAAAATGGCAACACTTATCCTTGTTCTCAGCAAGAACAAACATACACACACAAAATCCTACATTAGGCGCTGTGTACCATTTTTTTTTTTTTTTTTTTTGGTTTTTTGTAAAGTTTGTGGGCCTTTCTATACTTGTGTGAGTGTAGTAGCAGTAGTGAAAAAAGTGTTTGTTTGAGTACATGTACAAGGTACCTAGATTGAGGATGTCAAAACTCAACTTTTCAACAATAGGGATGCCAACTGTTTGTTATACTTTGGTGTTAGTGTCGACGTAGCTGATGTTTCTGCAGCTCCGATTTTTATTTCTTTCATTTCATTTCATTTCAGTTTTTTTTTTTTTTTTTTGGGGGGGGAGCATTCATTCATGCTTTGGTTCTTTGTCGCAAAAATATTTTCTTTCTTTCTTTGCTGGTTTTGTTGCTATGAGTTCAAGGAAAAATTTTAGTGCTGCCATGATTTTATGCTGTCATCATCGGTTTTGGTTCTTGGTTCTATGTATATCTTGCGAAAAAATCTCATTGCAAATCTGCAAATGAACTCAATGAATGGAATGTGTATGCGTCTCTGAGTGTGTGTGTGTGTATGTCTGTTGTGCGAAAGTCCTTCATGGACTTTCTCTTTTTCTGGTTTTTCTGGTAAAATTGGTCAAATTTCATTCCATTTTCCTAGATTCAGAGCATTTGTGTGTGCGTGTGAATGTGTCACCAAAGTTTTGTTGGTCAACAAAACGTTTAGAGTCTCATTGAGAACAAAAGTAAAGTAGAAATTTTATCAAACAAAAGGCAAAAAACTATCTTGTCAAGCAAGGATATAAAATGTCCAGCTTTTCGCTTCTCAGATGGTGACAACCTTGTCCAAGAGATTTTAATTTCATAAAGCCAACAAAGAAAAAAAATTAAATATTTTTTTTTAACCATTAGAAAGCCTTCGAATTATTTTTCTACATTGAAAGATTTTATTTAATGCCTTCAGCACATTTGGTTGTTGTTTTTATTTCAAAACTTCCTTTGCAGTGGGGAAGTTGTAAAACTTTTATGAACAAATTAAGGCATGTAAATACAATATTTTTATGGTTATGACATGAAGCAGGGACAAATAAAATCTTGGTAATATAAAATTATCAGAATTATCTTTATTTTGAAGAATTTTTTTAGGTTTTTTTTTTTTTTTGCTTGCAACACAACTTCATAAAGGTAGATGTATGTATATACCTATAGCCACAAACCTCCTGTAAGCCATAGAGAAATTCCTGACTTGTTAGAAAGTGATTGTAGCTGAACGAAATTTCATTTGAAGAAGTTGTACATGCCTTTAACACTCAAGGATAACATGAATCGCCAATAACTATGTTGGTTGGTTATAACATGATTTCATCTCAGAAATTCGTGGCAAACTTTGAGATTTCTATGGAATCGTACCAAAGAAAGCGATTTCTGCAATAAAAAGGGTGAAATTGGATTCCTAACGAAACTTATATAGTAGCTGCCTTAACATAAATTCAAAAAAATGATGCATTAACAAAAGCTTAATGAAGGTGTATCATATTTAAAATCTTAAATCCATATTTCTATATGCCAAATGCATGCATTTTTTTGACCGATATAAAAACAACTCAAAACTTACTTTCTTCAGTGCCCTAAAGTGGCATTCTATGTAGAATATTTCTTCCATTGACACCATCATTCTAAAAAAACAATCTTGGGGATAGTATGCAACGAATTTGAATATAAAAATTAGGCAATTTTTTAAAATTGAAGAAATTTTCTACAACTGTTGTACATAGGTTTCATTTCTTCGGTGACTCATAATAAAATTCGAGGAAGAATACTCCTTTTTTTGACACTTTGCTCCTAAGATGAAATATTGTGTGAGTTTTTTGACTAAATTAGAAACATGCTCTGTTACGACCTTGAACAACCGCTATATGTATGGTCCAAGTCGCTCTATAACCTGTCGAAGCTACCATATAAACCCATCTCACAATTTACCATCTTGAGCATCTGGAAGTCGTAATAATTATTCAATTTAGCTAAAAATTTCGTCGCAAGATTCAACCAGGCTAAATTTAACACCCTTAAAGAATTTAAAACAAATTGATTTTCTTAATTTTTAAATTTATTCATTTAAAAAAAAAACTACAAAAAAATCTACGTCTAACAAATGCTCTATGCCATGAAAATATGAAATTTCACTAAAATCGGGCAAGGAAATCAAGGGTCAGGCGTTAATGGGTTGGATATTACAGTACTATTTGGGTAAAACCTAACCTAATGACATTAATTCAAATTTGAATTTTCTTAAAGTTAAAATCAATAAAGGTATCGTTCATGTTTTAGCAGCCTTCTGGAACACGAAAGAAAATAAGTATAAATTTTTTCACATTTGTTGACGAAAATACCCAAAATGTAAATGCAAATTTGCTTATGAACATTCCATTGAGAAACAGGGGTATGATTCTCACATATCAATGAGTGTTGTCCGATTCAAGCTTAAACTCAATGATAAGGGGTCCCCTTTTATAGCTGAGTCCCAACGGAGTGCCCCAGTGCAACACCTCTTCGAAGCGTAGGTTTTACATGACATAGTACCTCAGAAATGTTGCAGCATTAGAAACAGGGGCAAACTTCTCACATATCAATGAGTGTTGTCCGATTCAAGATTAAACTTAATGATAAGGGGTCTCCTTTTTATAGCTGAGTCCCAACGGAGTGCCCCAGTGCGACACCTCTTCAGGGAGGAGGTTTTATTGACATAGTAGCATTAGAAGGGAATAACCACCGTTAACATTTTTTTCTGATGTTCTCGCCAGGATTCGAACCCTGGGTTCAGCGTTATAGGCGGGTATGCTAACCTTTGCGCAACGGTGGCTTCCACCCAAAATTCCCAAACCTTGAAAATATGTTTGCATATCGTTATTTAGACCGTAGAGCCTAAATGCTTGAAGGACGACTAACAAAAATAAAAACAAGTAAAAGCGTGCTATACACAGCCGTGCCGAATCTTATATACCTCTACAATGGATCGCATATGACACGTTCTTGACCCAAGTCTCTTTATAGGCAAACAAAGGATAATAAATATGAATTGCTATGCTATTGCAGCTATATCAGATTATGGACCCATTCAGACCATACATGGTTTAGATGTTGGATACCATATTAGAAGTCATTGTGTAAAATTTCAGATAAATCCGATAAGAGTTGCGCCCTATAGGTGTTTACGAAGTAAAATCGGGAGCTCGGTTTATATGGGGGCTATGGATCGTTTCAGACCAAACAAACTTTCAGGTAAATCGGATAACAATTCCGACCTCTAGAGGCTTAAGAACTCAAGGTCCGAGATCTGTTTACATGGGAGCTATATTAGATTATTAACCGATTTAGACCATACTTGGCACAATTACTCTCAAAGTCAATACACGATACTTCTTGCTAAATTTTAGCCAAATCGGATAAGAATTGCGTCCGCTAGAGCCTCAAGAAGTCAAAATCCCAGCTAACTTTATCAAACTTTATGGTAGCCGTAGCAAAAAATTACATATTTTCGATCCCAACCAATCTTTACTAATAAGAAATATTTTTGTAAAATTTCAAGCGCCTAGCTTTATTCCTTCAAAATTAAAAGTAATTTCGACAGACAGACAGATGGACAGACTGATGGACGGAAGGACAGACGGACGGACAGACAGACGGACGGACATGACAAGATTGACTTCGAACTGATTTCCTTTGACCTAAGGAAAGTTTTCAAAAAAAAAAAAACACATAAAATTCAGAAAAATGGTATATATCACTCTGTCCGTCTTTCTATCTGTCTGTACTTCTGTTTTCTCTATCTCTCCATATGCCAGCCTTCCTGTATGTCTGTCTGCATATTTATCTGTCTTTCCGGTTGTTTGACTGTTCGTCCATCCGTAAGTTTGTCTATCTATCATTCATATGCTTTCTATCCGTCGTCTTCTCATCTATCTGACCATTTGGTCGGTCGTTTGTCTGTTTGTTCGTCTATCAGTCTTTCCGTCCGCCTGTCCATATATCTGTCCAGCTGACTTTATATGCATCTACCTAGCTGTCTGTCATCCTATGCATCAGTGCACTTTTCTGTCCGTCCATCCGCCGTAATTTCTGTCCGTCTGTCTGTCTGTTAACCCATCCGTATGTCTGTTAATCCATCTGTCTGTCTGTTTATCCATCTTTCTATCTATATATTTGCCTGCTTGCCCATTTTTCTTTTTTTCGGTTGTATATAGGTCTGTCCGTCTTTCTATCTGTCTGTACTGCTCTTTTCTCTCTATCTGTCTATTTGCCTGTTTGCCGGTATGTCTATCTCTCCGCCTGTTTGCCTTATTATCTGTCTGTCTGTCCGCCTGTGTGTCCATCTGTCACTCTGTTTGAATGTCCGTCAGTTTGTATGTCCGTCAGTTTGTCTGTCCGAAGTTTGTCAGTCCGAAGTTTGTCTGTCCGAAGTTTGTCTATCCGACCATCAGTTTGTCTGTCCATCAGTTTGTCTATCTATCCGTCAGTATGTCTCTTTGTCCATCTATTTTTCTTTTTACTTGACTGACTATCCCTCTAGCTGTCCTTCTGTCTGCCTATTCGTATTTCTTATTCCATCTGCAATCACGCTAGGAGAATTAAAAAATGAAGCCACTAAGCTCAAGCTTGCAACAGATTTCGCTTTGCCCAGAGACAGAAAACCACTGTTGCGCAGAGGTTATCATGTTTGCCTATGAGCCCTTACGAGAACATAAAAAAATTTTCATATGGCTATCCCCTATGAATGCTGACGACATTTGTGAGGTACTATGCCATGTAAAAACTTCTCCCCAAAAAAGGTGTTGCGACACGTCATTGGGACTCTTCGGCTATAAAAAGGAGCCCCTTATCAATGACCTTAAACTTAAATCGGATATGTAAGAAGTTTGACACTGTTCCTTAGTGGAATATTCATGGGCAAAATAAGCAATACGCAGGTTAAGTACGAATAATGGTACCCATAGGCGAAGTTTTCTAAAAAGTATGGAATTTGGCTTCTGCAGCCCGCAGAATAGAACTTTTTTATCCCAAATGCCTTCTATAGGGCACAAAAGACAAATTTATCAACCGTTTTGGAAGAAATTTGGGATCGTGAGTTTACCAAACTTAATCTACCGTAGCGCAGAGGTTAGCATGTTCGCCTATGACGCTGAACGCCTGGGTTCGAATCCTGGCGAGACCATCAGAAAAAATTTTCTGCGGTGGTTTTCCCCTCCTTATGCTGGCAACATTTGTGAGACTATGCCATGTAAAACTTCATTTCAAATAGGTGTCGCACTCGGCTATAAAAAGGAGGCCCATAAACTTGAATCGCTTAAACTTGAATCGGACTGCACTCATAGATATGTGAGAAGTTTGCCCATGTTCCTTAGTGGAATGTTTATGGGCAAAATTTGCATTTGCATCTTCAATTTTGCCACAATGTGGTGGCCATCGTAGCAGAGGTTAGCAAATCCAATGCCCTGGGCTCGAATTCTGGCGAGAACATCGGAAAACATTTTCATCGGTGGTTATTCCCTCCTAATGCTGACGGGTCATTTGTGAGGTACTGTACTATTTGGTATGGCAGCCATGTACAAACTTCTGCACAAAGAAGTGTCGCACAGCGGCACACTACTCAGACTCGGCTATAAAACGGAGGCCTATTAATAAGCTTGAATCGGACAGCACTCATTGATATGTGAGAAGTTTGCCCCCGTTTCTTAATGGAGTGTTCATGGGCAAAATTTGAAGAAAAAAATGCAATTTGTCTGAAAAATTGTTCTATTTTCGATTTAGAGCCCATATAACTGAACTCTCAATTAAATTGAGGACACAAAGGTCTCATTTGTCATTCGATTGTAATTGCCATTGTCTATGCCAAGCATGATACAACTTGCCGATAATGTCTCTAAATAAACTAGAAACATTTTTTTTATCCTATGACATAAAATCTCATCTTAATAGTCTAAACATCTTTGTTTTTGTTGCCTGCTGTAATTAGCCCACAGGCAACTAGCCCCTGGCGCCCAAAAAATGTTGCATCAAAACGAAATGTCTGTGTGGGTATGTGTGTGTGTGCGGGTGAAAACTAATTTCCCCACAAAATGAGGAGTCTGTTTACATTGCAGCAACCCTATGGACATTAAACAGAACATAAAATCCATCGTAACAACCAACATATACATTGACATAAAAGCCTACACGTATAAATGTTTATACAAATGGACGAATATGGCCAACGGTATATGACGAGCGTATTCGTATACACAAACTACTCACGATTAAAATGCAAACGAGAAGAGGACACCACAACTACAAACAAAGACCGACGAAAACACAACAAACACAGCAACTACAACACTCGAAAAATGAAAACAACACATCAACGGCTATATTAAATGTGCTTAAATGAGAGCAAGGATATGAGAGAACAGCAGCGGCAGTGGCAAAAACAATCGTAATACTAAGGCTGCCAACATTAGCGACAGCAGCAGCTGGGGTGACGAAAACATATCCAGTTAGAAGGAAATCAAAAAAGGGAAAACAACAACACTTGGGTAAAAAACCGAAAAAAAACCTCGGTGTTGAAATTTTAGCAAAAGTACCTCCATGAAGGCTTAAAATGCAAAGCTATGTTAGCTGTACACACATGTAAAGAAATCAATATTTGTGTGTGAAAGCATTTCTGCTTTGGCAACATTAGCAGAAACGGAAATGGCAATAACAGCACTGTAGATGAAGCACAACATTTGCAGACGCAACAGCTTTAATGTTAAGTAAACCTAAGGTAACATATTTGGGCAGCAGCAAAAACAAAAATGAAAAGCTTTCGCAAAGACAACATGAAAAGACTTGAGGCAAAATTTACACACTCACACAGAAACTCTCTTTCCGGTGCGCTCTAGTACGCAGTGGTGGAAGAGAAGAAAAATTCAAAAACCTCTCTATTCTCTTCCCTCATGCTGTTTGCCTTTGCTTAGCATCCTTTGACAAACATATGTCGAGGATTCCATGGCGCCAGCTTGCAAAGCTTCTGCTGCTGCTTCACAACCATGTGATAACAAACAGATGCATAATGAGAATCTTTTGCTAAGAGCTTTGGCAAAGCAAAAGCTTTTGCCTTTTCGCTTGCATTGCGATGCATTTTTTGAAGGCCTTTGAAGCATAAAAAGCTACGTATGTGAGGCCAGTTGTATAAGCAACGTTTAAGGTTCTGAAACACGAAACGAAGCAACGCGCGAGAGTGGCGTTTCCTTTTTTGTTTGACTTAACAAACCAAAAAGAAATCTGTAATAAAAAAAAGGAAAAATACAAAGTCCCTATCAAAAAGGAAAAATATTCTGGCAAAATAGAAATAAATCAAAAAAATTGCCCTAAAGTTAAACCACAAATTAAACCCCCCGGGGGCTAAGAAAAAAATTCAGAATATTAATCAAAATGTCGGAAAAACGCGCGTGAAAAAAGAATTTATGGAAAATTTGTTTGTTTTTTGTGTTTTCTGTCCCCACCTACTGCGAGCAGGTTGCAGGTTCTATTATTTGCCATAGCCAAGCAAGCAATGGAAAAAAATCATAGATAAATAAATAGAAAAAAAAAAATAAATAAAAGAAAATATTCAAATAAAAAAAAAGAGAGAAGATATCCCTTACAAAAAAAGGATATACACATAATTTCTCGGGTTCTATTGTGAGTGCGTGTGCCTGTGAGCAGCGTTCACAAAACCTTGGTGCCTTTACAACAACAACAAAAACCGCAACAACAACAACATCAACAAAAAGCAATTATCGTACTTAACGTTTAACAATAAAAAATTTAAAACATAAAATTTCACGAAAAAAGAAAAATCTAAGAAAAATCTAAGAAAATATTTAAGAAAAAAATCTTTGGAAAAAAG